>NC_133647.1:205428653-205555595 GCF_009905375.1 Apium graveolens
AGACATAGTAATATTTTAAAAAGATGATCTACTACCAAAGCAGCTCGCCCAGAGTTTTTCTACTCCTATACTTGTAGCTGATATTCACCCTACTAAAAAATTCTAAAAACTCTACAAGGAATTAATCTTGAATAATGATATAAAAATTAAATTTATTTATAATATAATAATTTATAATTTAAAAATTAAATTTAATACAAAATGAGATAATCTTATATAAGTGTAGGGGCACAAATATATTGATATTAACATATGTAATCTACTTTTACTTTAAAAGAATAGTGTTAGTTTGTTTTTTCGACTAATATTAAAATTTTATGATTGCTTAGAAATAAACTGAATTTAAATTTCACCATTGTTTGTTAACTAAATTTAAATTAATTCAAATATTTATTAAATTTTTATAAAGTACGTTTTAGTTATCTTCTAAATCATTAATTTACTAATTATCAACTATAATTCATTAATTTGGTGATTCCCACTTATTTTTAGCAGCATATGTTTTATATATTATTTTTTAAGAAATTTATCCAAATATCTAATAGACGGTAATACACCAATATATTTATTCTAGAAATTTATTTTAATTCAAATATTTATTAAATTATTATAAGTAGGTTTTAGTTATCTTGTAAATCATTTATTTATTTGCTGATTCCCACTTATTTATAGCATCACATGTTTTATTTTTTTATTTTTTAACAAATTTATCCAAAAAACTAATAGACAGTAACACACCAATACATCATTCTACAGACTCACTCTAGGGCCTTAACACAACTAGGTCACAGCCATCTTTCCCCTCTCTCAAAAAAAGACCTCGATAATGGAATGCAGGCCATAAATATTGTTCATACATATATTTAGAGTCACTACAGATGTCTCAATAAATGTCTGTTTTCAAGTTTAGAAACCACAACTAAAAATAATTGAAGATAGTAAGCTAATTGCTCACCACTCATTAGAGTTCTATAAGGTTAGAACCTTTCCCAGAAAAGGATGATTGAAATAATACTGTGCATACTAACCTTTTTCCACTATCCACCTAACACAATCACAAATACACGACAATAACTGCTGCTTTCCAAGTTCTGACAAAGTAACATTTTTTAAAAGATGATTTTACTACCAAAGCAGCTAACTGATAATTTTTCTACTCCTAATACCAACTACAATGCAAATGTCAGGTTGCCTATTTTCAGTGGGACCCAACTTATATCACCTGAACAAAAATGGCATCTCTAGATAGTGAACAACTTATTCAAATGCTAAGACTCATTGTCAGAAGTGTTATACCTTTAGCATTCAACACTTGTGCAACGCGGTTCAATTCTCATAGCTCCAATATAAAATAAAAGAAAAATGAGGAGGTAGGATGTCTAAAGGCTCTCAAATGGGCTCAATTGCTCACCCCACTAATGCATGCTAACCTTTTTCCATTATCCACCTAACACAAACAAATACAGATCTATATCTGTGGTATATAATGAAAATAAATTGCTACTTTCCAAGACATTTGATATTCACCCTACTAAAAAAATTCTAAAAAACTCTACAAAGGAATTAATCTTGAATAATGATATAAAAATTAAATTTATTTATAATTTAATAAATTATATTTTAAAAATTAAATTTCATACTAATTAAGACAATCTTAGATAAGTTTAGGGGAACAAAGATATTGATATTAACATATGTAATCTACTTTTATGTTAAAAGAATAGTGTTAGTGTTTGGCCTTATATTAAATTTATGATTTGCTTAGAAATTAACTCAATTTTAAATTTCACCATTGTTTTTTAACTAAATTTATTTTAATTCAAATATTTATTAAATTATGATAAAGTACGTTTTAGTTATCTTCTAAATCATTAATTTACTAATTATCAACTATAATTCATTTAATTTGCTGATTCCCACTTATTTTTAGCATCATATGTTTTATATATTATTTTTTAAGAAATTTATCCAAAAATCTAATATACCGCAATACACCAATATATTCATTCTAGAGACTCACTCTAGGGTCTTAACACAACTCAGTCACAACCATCTTTCCCCTCTCTCAAAAAAAGACCTGGATAATGGAGTGCAAGGCCATAATTATTGTTCATGCGTGTCTTACAGTAAATGGGTGTTTTCAAGTTTAAAGCCACTACTAAAAATAATTGAAGATAGTAAGCTAATTGCTCACCACTCATTCTAATTCTACAAGGTTAGAACCTTCCCTAGAAAAAGATGATTGAAATAATATTGCACCTGTATTGCACCACTCAATTGCTCAGCCCACGGATGCATGCATGCTAACTTTTTTCCACACCTAACACAAACAAGTACATGACAGTAAGTTGATGCTTTCCAAATTGTGACACAGTAATTTTTGAAAAGATGACTCTACTACCAAAGCACCTCACTGATAGTTTTTCTACTCCTAATAGCAACTGCAATACAAATGTCAGGTGCCTATTTTTAGTGGGACCCAACTTATATCACCTCAACTAAAAAGAATGGCTTCTCTAAGTGTCCAACTTATTCCAATATTAAGACTCATTTATCAAAAGTGCTATACCTTTATCATTCAATACTTGTGCAACCCGGTTCAAATCTCATAGCTCCAATGCAAAATAAAAGAAAAATGAGTATGCCCGATGTCTAAAGGCTCTCAAATGGGCAGCACTAGAGCTGCTGCACCACTTAATTGCTCAGCCCACTAGTGCATGCTAACTTTTTTCCACTATCCACCTAACACAAACAAATACAGATCTATGTCTGTGTATATATAATGACAATAAATTGGTACTTTACAAGACATAGTAATATTTTAAAAAATGATTCTACTACCACACCAGCTCACCCAAAGTTTTTCTATTCCTATACGTGCAGCTGATATTCACTGTAATAAAAAAAATTCTAAAAACTCTACAAAGGAATTAATCTTGAATAATGATATAATAATTAAATTTATTTATAATATAATATATTATATTTTAAAAATTAAATTTCATACACCAATATATTCATTCTAGAGACTCACTCTAGGGCCTTAACACAACTCAGTCACAACCATCTTTCCCCCTCTCTCAAAAAAAGACCTGGATAAAGGAGTGTAAGGCCATAACTATTGTTCATGCATGTCTTACAGTAAATGGGTGTTTTCAAGTTTAAAAGCCACTACTAAAAATAATTGAAGATAGTAAGCTAATTGCTCACCACTCATTCGAATTCTACAAGGTTAGAACCTTCCCTAGAAAAAGATGATTGAAATAATATTGCAGCTGTATTGCACCACTCAATTGCTCAGCCCACCGATGCATGCATGCTAACTTTTTCCACACCTAACACAAACAAGTACATGAGAATAAGTTGATGCTTTCCAAATTGTGACACAGTAATTTTTTGAAAAGATGACTCTACTACCAAATCAGTGTTTCTACTCCTAATAGCAACTGCAATACAAATGTTAGGTTGCCTATTTTTAGTGGGACCCAACTTATATCTGTTGGAATAATCTTAAATTTAGTTATTAATTATTTGTTTATTTAATTATTTGATATTTAGCAATAGATTAATTATTAGAGAAAAATATTATTTTAGAATTGTTTAGTAGTGGGCTAGTGGAGTTATGGAGTAAATTATGGACATGTAATTTACCCATTAATTAGTAGTGGTTAGTTTTAGTAGTAGTTAGTTTTAATATGTTTGTAAAGCCTATATAATGGCTAGTTTACCTTGAGTTTTATAGGAGGAAAAGAAAACAAGAAATATAGCAGTACAAGTTCTCTGAAAAAATGTAGGTGTCTTCTTTTTTCTCTAAGTTTTTCCAACATGGGCATCAGAGCCATATGATCCACGACTTATAAAACTCTTATAAAAATACACATATACATATATATATTATCCTTAATATTTTCCATGGCATCTACAAATGCAAAAAATATGGGCATCCGGCAAAAAATTGTAGATTTCAGAATGATGAAGAAAGGATGACACAATTGATCGAGGGAGAACCACTCCTTTAGAGTTGTGGAGAGAAAGTGCTCCAAAGTATTTTTGGAGAGAAAGTGCTCCAAAGTGTTTTTGATGAGATAGTGCATCAAAATTGATGGTGGTGAGAAGTGCATCACATGCTAAGAGAAAGTGCTTCGTAAATTTAAGATTATGGGGGTGAATGTTGGAATAATCTTAAATTTAGTTATTAATTATTTGTTTATTTAATTATTTGATATTTAGCAATAGATTAATTATTAGAGAAAAATATTATTTTAGAATTGTTTAGTAGTGGGCTAGTGGAGTTGTGGAGTAAATTATGGACATGTAATTTACCCATTAATTAGTAGTGGTTAGTTTTAGTAGTAGTTAGTTTTAATATGTTGTAAAGCCTATATAATGGCTAGTTTACCTTGAGTTTTATAGGAGGAAAAAAAAACAAGAAATATAGCAGTACAAGTTCTCTTCAAAATGTAGGTGTCTTCTTTTTTCTCTAAGTTTTTCCAACAATATCACCTCAACTAAAAATAATGGCCTCTCTAACTGTCCAACTTATTCCAATGTTAAGACTCATTTGTCAGAAGTGCTATACCTTTATCATTCAATACTTGTGCAACCCGGTTCAAATCTCATAACTCCAATGCAAAATAAAAGAAAAATGACGAGGCCCGATGTCTAAAGGCTCTCAAATGGGCAGCAGTGGAGCTGCTGCACCACTCAATTGCTCAGCCCACTAGTTCATGCTAACTTTTTTTCACTATCCACCTAACACAAATAAATACATATCTATGTGTGTGTATATATAATGACAATAAATTGGTACTTTACAAGACATAGTAATATTTTAAAAAGATGATTCTACTGCCAAAGCAGCTCACCCACCCAGAGTTTTTCTACTCCTATACTTGCAGCTGATATTCACCCTAATAAAAAATTCTAAAAACTCTACAAAGGAATTAATCTTGAATAATGATATAATAATTAAATTTATTTATAATATAATATATTATATTTTAAAAATTAAATTTCATACTAAATAAGAGAATATTATATAAGTTTAGGGGAACAAAGATATTGATATTAACATATGTAATCTACTCTTACGTTAAAAGAATAGTGTTAGTTAGTGTTTGGACTGATATTAAAATTTTATGATTGCTTAGAAATTAACTGAATTTTAAATTTCACCATTGTTAGTTAACTAAATTTATTTTAATTCAAATATTTATTAAATTATTATAAAGTAGGTTTTAGTTATCTTATAAATCATTTATTTACTAATTATCAACTTTAATTCATTTATTTGCTGATTCCCACTTATTTTTAGCATCACATGTTCTATTTTTTTAATTTTTAACAAATTTATCCAAAATTCTAATAGACAGCAACACACCAATACATTCATTCTAGAGACTCACTCTAGGGCCTTAACACAACTCGGTCACAGCCATCTTTCCCCTCTCTCAAAAAAAGACCTGGATAATGGAATGCAAGGCCATAAATATTGTTCATGCATATATTTAGAGTCACTACAGATGTCTTACAATAAATGTCTGTTTTCAAGTTTAGAAACCACAACTAAAAATAATTGAAGATAGTAAGCTAATTGCTCACCACTCATTAGAGTTCTATAAGGTTAGAACCTTCCCCACAAAAGGAAGATTGAAATAATACTGTGCATGCTAACTTTTTTCCACTATCCACCTAACACAATCACAAATACACCACAATAATTGCTGCTTTCCAAGTTCTGACAGAGTAATATTTTTTAAAAGATGATTTTACTACCAAAGCAGTTGACTGATAGTTTTTCTACTCCTAATAGCAACTGCAATACAAATGTTAGGTTGCCTATTTTTAGTGGGACCCAACTTATATCACCTCAACTAAAATAATGGCCTCTCTAACTGTCCAACTTATTCCAATATTAAGACTCATTTGTCAGAAGTGCTATACCTTTATCATTCAATACTTGTGCAACCCGTTCAAATCTCATAGCTCCAATGCAAAATAAAAGAAAAATGACCAGGCCTGATGTCTAAAGGCTCTCAAATGGGCAGCACTGGAGGTGCTGCACCACTCAATTGCTCAGCCCACTAGTGCATGCTAACTTTTTTTCACTATCCACCTAACACAAACAAATACAGATCTATGTTGTGTATATATAATGATAATAAATTGGTACTTTACAAACAAGACATAGTAATATTTTATAAAGATGATTCTACTACCAAAGCAGCTCACCGAGAGTTTTTCTACTCCTATACGTGCAACTGATATTCACCCTAATAAAAAAATTCTAAAAACTCTACAAAGGAATTAATCTTGAATAATGATAAAATAATTAAATTTATTTATAATATAATATATTATATTTTAAAAATTAAATTTCATACTAAATATGAGAATATTATATAAGTTTAGGGGAACAAAGATATTGATATTAACATTTGTAATCTACTCTTACGTTAAAAGAATAGTGTTAGTTAGTGTTTGGAGTGATATTAAAATTTTATGATTGCTTAGAAACTAAGTGAATTTTAAATTTCACCATTGTTAGTTAACTAAATTTATTTTAATTCAAATATTTATTAAATTATTATAAAGTAGGTTTTAGTTATCTTCTAAATCATTTATTTACTAATTATCAACTTTAATTCATTTATTTGCTGATTCCCACTTATTTTTAGCATCACATGTTCTATTTTTTTAATTTTTAACAAATTTATCCAAAAATCTAATAGACAGCAACACACCAATACATTCATTCTAGAGACTCACTCTAGGGCCTTAATACAACTCGCTCACAGCCATCTTTCCCCTCTCTCAAAAAAAGACCTGGATAATGGAATGCAAGGTCATAAATATTGTTCATGCATATATTTAGAGTCACTACAGATGTGTTACAATAAATGTCTGTTTTCAAGTTTAGAAACCACAACTAAAATAATTGAAGATAGTAAGTTAATTGCTCACCACTCATTAGAGTTCTATAAAGTTAGAACCTTCCCCAGAAAAGGATGATTGAAATAATAATGTGCATGCTAACTTTTTTCCACTATCCACCTAACACAATCACAAATACACCACAATAATTGCTGCTTTCCAAGTTCTGACAAAGTAATATTTTTTAAAAGATGATTTTACTACCAAAGCAGTGATAATTTTTCTACTCCTAATAGCAATTACAATGCAAATATGAGGTTGCCTATTTTCAGTGGGACCCAACTTATATCACCTCAACAGAAAATGGCATATCTAGATAGTGAACAACTTATTCAAATGCTAAGACTCATTTGTCAGAAGTGTTATACCTTTAGCATTCAGCACTTGTGCAACCCGGTTCAATTCTCATAGCACCAATGCAAAATAAAAGAAAAATGAGGAGGCCGGATGTCTAAAGGCTCTCAAATGGGAAGCACTCGAGCTGCTGCAGCACTCAATTGCTCACCCCACCAATGCATGCTAACCTTTTTCCATTATCCACCTAACACAAACAAATACAGATCTATATCTGTGTGTATATAATGACAATAAATTGCTGCTTTCCAAGACATTTGATATTCACCCTACTAAAAAAATTCTAAAAACTCTACAAAGGAATTAATCTTGAATAATGATATAAAAATTAAATTTATTTATAATATAATAAATTATATTTTAAAAATTAAATTTCATACTAAATAAGACAATCTTAGATAAGTTTAGGGGAACAAAGATATTGATATTAACATATGTAATTTATTTTATGTTAAAAGAATAGTGTTAGTTAGTGTTTGGACTGATATTAAAATTTTATGATTGCTTAGAAATTAACTCAATTTTAAATTTCACCATTGTTTTTAACTAAATTTATTTTAATTCAAATATTTATTAAATTATTATGAAGTACGTTTTAGTTATCTTCTTAATCATTAATTTACTAATTATCAACTTTAATTCATTTAGTTTGCTGATTTCAACTTATTTTTAGCATCATATGTTCTATATATTATTTTTTAAGAAATTTACCCAAAAATCTAATATAGCCCAATACACCAATATATTCATTCTAGAGACTCACTCTAGGGTCCCCCTCTCTCAAAAAAAGACCTGGATAATGGAGTGCAAGGCCATAACTATTGTTCATGCATGTCTTACACTAAATGCGTGTTTTCAAGTTTAAAAGCCACTACTAAAAATAATTGAAGATAGTAAGCTAATTGCTCACCATTCATTCGAATTCTACAAGGTTAGAACCTTCCCTAGAAAAAGATGATTGAAATAATATCACCACTCAATTGCTCAGCCCACCGATGCATGCATGCTAACTTTTTTCCACACCTAACACAAACAAGTACATGAGAATAAGTTGATGCTTTCCAAATTGTGACACAGTAATTTTTTGAAAAGATGACTCTACTACCAAAGCACCTCACTGATAATTTTTCTACTCCTAATAGCAACTGCAATACAAATGTTAGGTTGCCTATTTTTAGTGGGACCCAACTTATATCACCTCAACTAAAAATAATGGCCTCTCTAATTGTCCAACTTAATCCAATGTTAAGACTCATTTGTCAGAAGTGCTATACCTTTATCATTCAATACTTGTGCAACCCGGTTCAAATCTCATAGCTCCAATGCAAAATAAAAGAAAAATGACGAGGCCCGATGTCTAAAGGCTCTCAAATGGGCAGCACTGGAGCTGCTGCACCACTCAATTGCTCAGCCCACTAGTTCATGCTAACTTTTTTTCACTATCCACCTAACACAAATAAATACAGATCTATGTCTGTGTATATATAATGACAATAAATTGGTACTTTACAAGACATAGTAATATTTTAAAAAGATGATTCTACTACCAAAGCAGCTCACCCAGAGTTTTTCTACTCCTATATGTGCAGCTGATATTCACCATAATAAAAAAATTCTAAAAACTCTACAAAGGAATTAATCTTGAATAATGATATAATAATTAAATTTATTTATAATATAATATATTGTATTTTAAAAATTAAATTTTATACTAAATAAGAGAATATTATATACGTTTACGGGAACAAAGATATTGATATTAACATATGTAATCTACTCTTACGTTAAAAAAATAGTGTTAGTTAGTGTTTGGACTGATATTAAAATTTTATGATTGCTTAGAAATTAACTGAATTTTAAATTTCACCATTGTTAGGTTACTAAATTTATTTTAATTCAAATATTTATTAAATTATTATAAAGTAGGTTTTAGTTATCTTATAAATCATTTATTTACTAATTATCAACTTTAATTCATTTATTAGCTGATTCCCACTTATTTTTTTCATATTTAACAAATTTATCCAAAAATCTAATAGACAGCAACACACCAATACATTCATTCTACAGACTCACTCTAGGGCCTTAACACAACTCGGTCACAACCATCTTTCCCCTCTCTCAAAAAAAGACATGGATAATGGAATGTAAGGCCATAAATATTGTTCATGCATATATTTAGAGTCACTACAGATGTCTTACCATAAATGTCTGTTTTCAAGTTTAGAAACCACAACTAAAAATAATTGAAGATAGTAAGCTAATTACTCACCACTCATTAGAATTCTATAAGGTTAGAACCTTCCCCACAAAAGGATGATTGAAATAATACTGTGCATGCTAACTTTTTTTCACTATCCACCTAACACAATCACAAATACACGACAATAATTGCTGCTTTCCAAGTTCTGACAAAGTTATATTTTTTAAAAGATGATTTTACTACCAAAGCAGCTCAGTGATAATTTTTCTACTCCTAATAGCAACTACAATGCAAATGTCAGGTTGCCTAATTAAAGTGGGACCCAACTTATATCACCTCAACAAAAAATGGCATCTCTAGATAGTGAACAACTTATTCAAATGCTAAGATTCATTTGTCAGAAGTGTTATACCTTTAGCATTCAACACTTGTGCAACCCGGTTCAATTCTCATAGCTCCAATGCAAAATAAAAGAAAAATGAGGAGGGAGGATGTCTAAAGGCTCTCAAATGGGCAGCACTGGAGCTGCTGCAGCACTCCATTGCTCACCCCACTAATGCATGCTAACCTTTTTCCATTATCCACCTAACACAAACAAATAGAGATCTATATGTGTGTGTATATAATGACAATAAATTGCTGCTTTCCAAGACATTTGATATTCACCCTACCAAAAAAATTCTAAAAACTCTACAAAGGAATTAATCTTGAATAATGATATAAAAATTAAATTTTTTTATAATATAATAAATTATATTTGAAAAAGTAAATTTCATACTAAATAAGATAATCTTATATAAGTTTAGGAGAACAAAGATATTGATATTAACATATGAAATCTACTTTTACGTTAAAGAATAGTGTTAGTTATTATTTGGCATGATATTAAAATTTTATGATTGCTTAGAAATTAAATTAATTTTAAATTTCACCATTGTTTGTTATGCCCAAAAATTGGTATAAACAATATTCAGATTGAGATTGATTAAATAGTCAAAACTGGGGAAGAAACGGCTAAAATTAAGGAACAGATAAAGTTATGGAAGAAAAGTAGGCGCGCCCTGTGTGTAGGAAGGATGCGCCCTATAGTTTGATGGCTGATAAATAGGTTTCTTTCAATGGACCCCATGTATAGTAGACTCTGTGGAGTGTTCTGTTTTCGCCATTTTTGCACACCATGTTGATTGTCCCTTTGCCCTCAATTTGTACTCGAGATCCATCACCAAACTTCACATGTCCTCGTAGTGTCTTGTCCAACTTTTCAATTTTTTCACGACACCCGGTCATGTGGTTACTTGCTCCGTTATCGAGATACCACATATTATCTGTTTCCTCCTTTGTGTTCGATTTTGATCCTTCACTGAGCAAAATCACACCGTTTGTTGTTTCTTTACTTATTGTCATTAGGAGAGCAGGTTCATCATCAGCTGTTTGTGACAAATGCACTTTTCCGCGATGCACTTTGTCCCTCTTCGGTTTTCTACATTCGGCAGCGAAATGCCCATATGCTCCACAGTTGAAACACTTTATTTTACTTCGATCAATTCTGTCATGACCTCCCTGATTATCCCGTCCATGAAAACCGTTTCCACCTCGATTAGATATTTGCAGCCACTCTTCACGTGTAAGCAGAAGCTTCCCACTACTGGCTTCATATTTTGACCATTCTTCCTCATTTATGAGTAGTTGTTGCCCTTCTTTGCTCTCACCTTGTCCTGAAAGATGTTATTCATGAGCCTTCAACGAGCCAATTACCTCCACTATAGACATTGTTTCTAAATTGCCAAATTGCTCAAGTGTTGAGGCAATTTGTAGAAACTTTGTTGGAACTGCCCGTAGGATTTTCTTCACAACGTACTTCTCTCCAATTGATTCTCCAAGTGCCATGATCTTCGCAACCCAGCCATTCAATTTCAAATAAAAGTCATCCAATTGCTCCGTCTCATTCATCTTCAGCGACTCAAACTCCGCCTTGAGAGTTTGGGCCTTAAATTTCTTCACCCTATCAGCACCTAAAGACGTTGTTTTAATGGCTGCCCAGACTTGTTTGGCAGTTGTACGCTCCGCTAGTGTCAACAGCAGTTCTTCTGAGATTTCCTGGTAGATCATCGCCATAGCACGTTTATCCGCCTTGTCCTCGATGGGTGCTTTTGGGTCCTTGGGCTCTACTGCTTCCTACACGTTATATGCCTGCAAATATACTTTCATTTTCATAGCCCAGGCAGTATAATTTGTTTTTGTTAGCATTGGGTAGCTAAGCCCAATTTGCCCGTCTTTGCCCTTGCTTGAATCTGCCATTGTTGTGTCTCGATAGTACGTTTCTCTAACTGTTTATAGTGCTCTGATACCAGATGTTAGAAAGTAAAGATAATTGTTTACAAATGCAACTGGGATTACAGAATGAAACAGGAAGAATTACACGATGAATAAAGAAAGCAGCTAACATCCATAACTCCTACAAACCAGGTCACACTCTTGATTTATCTCCATGAACACCAAACTGACTATAACTACTTCAACGTGTACACGTTAGTTTATTCAAAACATTATTAAATAAAACAAACAAATAGAACATGTTTAGAATTAAACTCAACAACAAGTACACGATAATAAGTTGCTGCTTTCCAAGTTCTAACAGAGTAATTTTTTAAAAGACGATTCTACTACCAAAACAGCTCACTGATAGTTTTTCTACTCCTAATAGCAACTGCAATACAAATGTCATGTTGCCTATTTTTAGTGGGATCCAACTTATATCACCTCAACAAAAAATGGCCTTTCTAGAAAGTGACCAACTTATTCCAATGCTAAGACTCATTTGTCAGAAGTGCTACACCTTTATCATTCAACACTTGTGCAACCCGGTTCAAGTCTCATAGCTCCAATACAAAATAAAAGAAAAATGAGGAGGCCGGATGTCTAGAGGCTCTCAAATGGGCAGCATTGGAGCTCGTACAGCACTCAATTGCTCAGCCCACTAATGCATGCTAACTTTTTTCCACTATCCACCTAACACAAACAAATACAGAACTATGTCTGTGTATATATAATGACAATAAATTGCTGCTTTCCAAGACATAGTAATATTTTAAAAAGATGATTCTACTACCAAAGCAGCTCGCCCAGAGTTTTTCTACTCCTATACTTGTAGCTGATATTCACCCTACTAAAAAAATTCTAAAAACTCTACAAAGGAATTAATCTTGAATAATGATATAAAAATTAAATTTATTTATAATATAATAATTTATAATTTAAAAATTAAATTTAATACAAAATGAGATAATCTTATATAAGTGTAGGGGCACAAATATATTGATATTAACATATGTAATCTACTTTTACTTTAAAAGAATAGTGTTAGTTTGTTTTTTGACTAATATTAAAATTTTATGATTGCTTAGAAATAAACTGAATTTTAAATTTCACCATTGTTTGTTAACTAAATTTAAATTAATTCAAATATTTATTAAATTTTTATAAAGTACGTTTTAGTTATCTTCTAAATCATTAATTTACTAATTATCAACTATAATTCATTTAATTTGGTGATTCCCACTTATTTTTAGCAGCATATGTTTTATATATTATTTTTTAAGAAATTTATCCAAATATCTAATAGACGGTAATACACCAATATATTTATTCTAGAAATTTATTTTAATTCAAATATTTATTAAATTATTATAAAGTAGGTTTTAGTTATCTTGTAAATCATTTATTTATTTGCTGATTCCCACTTATTTATAGCATCACATGTTTTATTTTTTTAATTTTTAACAAATTTATCCAAAAAACTAATAGACAGTAACACACCAATACATCATTCTACAGACTCACTCTAGGGCCTTAACACAACTAGGTCACAGCCATCTTTCCCCTCTCTCAAAAAAAGACCTCGATAATGGAATGCAAGGCCATAAATATTGTTCATACATATATTTAGAGTCACTACAGATGTCTCAATAAATGTCTGTTTTCAAGTTTAGAAACCACAACTAAAAATAATTGAAGATAGTAAGCTAATTGCTCACCACTCATTAGAGTTCTATAAGGTTAGAACCTTTCCCAGAAAAGGATGATTGAAATAATACTGTGCATACTAACCTTTTTCCACTATCCACCTAACACAATCACAAATACACGACAATAACTGCTGCTTTCCAAGTTCTGACAAAGTAACATTTTTTAAAAGATGATTTTACTACCAAAGCAGCTAACTGATAATTTTTCTACTCCTAATACCAACTACAATGCAAATGTCAGGTTGCCTATTTTCAGTGGGACCCAACTTATATCACCTGAACAAAAAATGGCATCTCTAGATAGTGAACAACTTATTCAAATGCTAAGACTCATTTGTCAGAAGTGTTATACCTTTAGCATTCAACACTTGTGCAAAGCGGTTCAATTATCATAGCTCCAATATAAAATAAAAGAAAAATGAGGAGGTAGGATGTCTAAAGGCTCTCAAATGGGCTCAATTGCTCACCCCACTAATGCATGCTAACCTTTTTCCATTATCCACCTAACACAAACAAATACAGATCTATATCTGTGTGTATATAATGACAATAAATTGCTACTTTCCAAGACATTTGATATTCACCCTACTAAAAAAATTCTAAAAAACTCTACAAAGGAATTAATCTTGAATAATGATATAAAAATTAAATTTATTTATAATTTAATAAATTATATTTTAAAAATTAAATTTCATACTAATTAAGACAATCTTAGATAAGTTTAGGGGAACAAAGATATTGATATTAACATATGTAATCTACTTTTATGTTAAAAGAATAGTGTTAGTGTTTGGCCTTATATTAAAATTTTATGATTGCTTAGAAATTAACTCAATTTTAAATTTCACCATTGTTTTTTAACTAAATTTATTTTAATTCAAATATTTATTAAATTATTATAAAGTACGTTTTAGTTATCTTCTAAATCATTAATTTACTAATTATCAACTATAATTCATTTAATTTGCTGATTCCCACTTATTTTTAGCATCATATGTTTTATATATTATTTTTTAAGAAATTTATCCAAAAATCTAATATACCGCAATACACCAATATATTCATTCTAGAGACTCACTCTAGGGTCTTAACACAACTCAGTCACAACCATCTTTCCCCCTCTCTCAAAAAAAGACCTGGATAATGGAGTGCAAGGCCATAATTATTGTTCATGCGTGTCTTACAGTAAATGGGTGTTTTCAAGTTTAAAAGCCACTACTAAAAATAATTGAAGATAGTAAGCTAATTGCTCACCACTCATTCTAATTCTACAAGGTTAGAACCTTCCCTAGAAAAAGATGATTGAAATAATATTGCACATGTATTGCACCACTCAATTGCTCAGCCCACGGATGCATGCATGCTAACTTTTTTCCACACCTAACACAAACAAGTACATGACAGTAAGTTGATGCTTTCCAAATTGTGACACAGTAATTTTTTGAAAAGATGACTCTACTACCAAAGCACCTCACTGATAGTTTTTCTACTCCTAATAGCAACTGCAATACAAATGTCAGGTTGCCTATTTTTAGTGGGACCCAACTTATATCACCTCAACTAAAAAGAATGGCTTCTCTAAGTGTCCAACTTATTCCAATATTAAGACTCATTTATCAAAAGTGCTATACCTTTATCATTCAATACTTGTGCAACCCGGTTCAAATCTCATAGCTCCAATGCAAAATAAAAGAAAAATGAGTATGCCCGATGTCTAAAGGCTCTCAAATGGGCAGCACTAGAGCTGCTGCACCACTTAATTGCTCAGCCCACTAGTGCATGCTAACTTTTTTCCACTATCCACCTAACACAAACAAATACAGATCTATGTCTGTGTATATATAATGACAATAAATTGGTACTTTACAAGACATAGTAATATTTTAAAAAAATGATTCTACTACCACACCAGCTCACCCAAAGTTTTTCTATTCCTATACGTGCAGCTGATATTCACTGTAATAAAAAAATTCTAAAAACTCTACAAAGGAATTAATCTTGAATAATGATATAATAATTAAATTTATTTATAATATAATATATTATATTTTAAAAATTAAATTTCATACTAAATAAGAGAATATTATATAAGTTTACGGGAACAAAGATATTGATATTAACATATGTAATCTACTCTTACGTTAAAAGAATAGTGTTAGTTAGTGTTTGGACTGATATTAAAATTTTATGATTGCTTAGAAAGTAAGTGAATTTTAAATTTCACCATTGTTAGTTAACTAAATTTATTTTAATTCAAATATTTATTAAATTATTATAAAGTAGGTTTTTGTTATCTTCTAAATAATTTATTTACTAATTATCAACTTTAATTCATTTATTTGCTGATTCCCACTTATTTTTAGCATCACATGTTCTATTTTTTTTAATTTTTAACAAATTTATCCAAAAATCTAATAGACAGCAACACACGAATACATTCATACTAGAGACTCACTCTAGGGCCTTAACACAACTCGGTCACAGCCATCTTTCCCCTCTCTCAAAAAAAGACCTGGATAATGGAATGCAAGGCCATAAATATTGTTCATGCATATATTAAGAGTCACTACAGATGTCTTACAATAAATGTCTATTTTCAAGTTAAGAAACCACAACTAAAAATAATTAAAGATTGTAAGCTAATTTCTCACCACTCATTAGAGTTCTATAAGGTTAGAACCTTCCCCAGAAAAGGATGATTGAAATAATACTGTGCATGATAACTTTTTTCCACTGTCCACCTAACACAATCACAAATACACCACAATAATTGCTGCTTTCCAAGTTCTGACAGAGTAATATTTTTTAAAAGATGATTTTACTATCAAAGCAGCTCATTGATAATTTTTCTACTCCTAATAGCAACTACAATACAAATGTCAGGTTGCCTATTTTCAGTGGGACCCAACTTATATCACCTCAACAAAAAATGGCACATCTAGATAGTGAACAACTTATTCAAATGCTAAGACTCATTTGTCAGAAGTGTTATACCTTTAGCATTCAACACTTGTGAAACCCCCTTCAATTCTCATAGCACCAATGCAAAATAAAAGAAAAATGAGGAGGCCGGATGTCTAAAGGCTCTCAAATGGGCAGCATCGGAGCTGCTGCAGCACTCAATTGCTCACCCCACTAATGAATGCTAACCTTTTTCCATTATCCACCTCACAAACAAATACAGATCTATATGTGTGTGTATATAATGACAATAAATTGCTGCTTTCCAAGACATTTGATATTCACCCTACTAAAAAAAATCTAAAAACTCTACAAAGGAATTAATCTTGAATAATGATATAAAAATTAAATTTATTTATTATATAATAAATTATATTTTAAAAATTACATTTCATACTAAATAAGACAATCTTAGATAAGTTTAGGGGAACAAAGATATTGATATTAACATATGTAATCTACTTTTATGTTAAAAGAATAGTGTTAGTTAGTGTTTGGACTGATATTAAAATTTTATGATTGCTTAGAAATTAACTCAATTTTAAATTTCACCATTGTTTTTTAACTAAATTTATTTTAATTCAAATATTTATTAAATTATTATAAAGTACGTGTTAGTTATCTTTTTAATCATTAATTTACTAATTATCAACTTTAATTCATTTAGTTTGCTGATTCCAACTTATATTTAACATCATATGTTTTATATATTATTTTTTAAGAAATTTATCCAAAAATCTAATATAGGGCAATACAACAATATATTCATTCTAGAGACTCACTCTAGGGCCTTAACACAACTCAGTCACAACCATCTTTCCCCCTCTCTCAAAAAAAGACCTGGATAATGGAGTGTAAGGCCATAACTATTGTTCATGCATGTCTTACAGTAAATGGGTGTTTTCAAGTTTAAAAGCCACTACTAAAAATAATTGAAGATAGTAAGCTAATTGCTCACCACTCATTCGAATTCTACAAGGTTAGAACCTTCCGTAGAAAAAGATGATTGAAATAATATTGCAGCTGTATTGCACCACTCAATTGCTCAGCCCACCGATGCATGCATGCTAACTTTTTCCACACCTAACACAAACAAGTACATGAGAATAAGTTGATGCTTTCCAAATTGTGACACAGTAATTTTTTGAAAAGATGACTCTACTACCAAATCAGTGTTTCTACTCCTAATAGCAACTGCAATACAAATGTTAGGTTGCCTATTTTTAGTGGGACCCAACTTATATCACCTCAACTAAAAATAATGGCCTCTCTAACTGTCCAACTTATTCCAATGTTAAGACTCATTTGTCAGAAGTGATATACCTTTATCATTCAATACTTGTGCAACCCGGTTCAAATCTCATAGCTCCAATGCAAAATAAAAGAAAAATGACCAGGCGCGATGTCTAAAGGCTCTCAAATGGGCAGCACTGGAGCTGCTGCACCACTCAATTGCTCAGCCCACTAGTTCATGCTAACTTTTTTTCACTATCCACCTAACACAAATAAATACAGATCTATGTCTGTGTATATATAATGACAATAAATTGGTACTTTACAAGACATAGTAATATTTTAAAAAGATAATTCTACTACCAAAGCAGCTCACCCAGAGTTTTTCTACTCCTATACGTGCAGCTGATATTCACCCTAATAAAAAATTCTAAAAACTCTAGAAAGGAATTAATCTTGAATAATGATATAATAATTAAATTTATTTATAATATAATATATTATATTTTAAAAATTAAATTTCATACTAAATAAGAGAATATTATATAAGTTTAGGGGAACAAAGATATTGATATTAACATATGTAATCTACTCTTACGTTAAAAGAATAGTGTTAGTTAGTGTTTGGACTGATATTAAAATTTTATGATTGCTTAGAAATTAACTGAATTTTAAATTTCACCATTGTTAGTTAACTAAATTTATTTTAATTCAAATATTTATTAAATTATTATAAAGTAGGTTTTAGTTATCTTATAAATCATTTATTTACTAATTATCAACTTTAATTCATTTATTTGCTGATTCCCACTTATTTTTAGCATCACATGTTCTATTTTTTTAATTTTTAACAAATTTATCCAAAAATCTAATAGACAGCAACACACCAATACATTCATTCTAGAGACTCACTCTAGGGCCTCAACACAACTCGGTCACAGCCATCTTTCCCCTCTCTCAAAAAAGACCTGGATAATGGAATGCAAGGCCATAAATATTGTTCATGCATATATTTAGAGTCACTACAGATGTCTTACAATAAATGTCTGTTTTCAAGTTTAGAAACCACAACTAAAAATAATTGAAGATAGTAAGCTAATTGCTCACCACTCATTAGAGTTCTATAAGGTTAGAACCTTCCCCACAAAAGGAAGATTGAAATAATACTGTGCATGCTAACTTTTTTCCACTATCCACCTAACACAATCACAAATACACCACAATAATTGCTGCTTTCCAAGTTCTGACAGAGTAATATTTTTTAAAAGATGATTTTACTACCAAAGCAGTTGACTGATAGTTTTTCTACTCCTAATAGCAACTGCAATACAAATGTTAGGTTGCCTATTTTTAGTGGGACCCAACTTATATCACCTCAACTAAAAATAATGGCCTCTCTAACTGTCCAACTTATTCCAATATTAAGACTCATTTGTCAGAAGTGCTATACCTTTATCATTTAATACTTGTGCAACCCGTTCAAATCTCATAGCTCCAATGCAAAATAAAAGAAAAATGACCAGGCCTGATGTCTAAAGGCTCTCAAATGGGCAGCACTGGAGGTGCTGCACCACTCAATTGCTCAGCCCACTAGTGCATGCTAACTTTTTTTCACTATCCACCTAACACAAACAAATACAGATCTATGTTGTGTATATATAATGATAATAAATTGGTACTTTACAAGATATAGTAATATTTTATAAAGATGATTCTACTACCAAAGCAGCTCACCGAGAGTTTTTCTACTCCTATACGTGCAACTGATATTCACCCTAATAAAAAAATTCTAAAAACTCTACAAAGGAATTAATCTTGAATAATGATATAATAATTAAATTTATTTATAATATAATATATTATATTTTAAAAATTTAATTTCATACTAAATATGAGAATATTATATAAGTTTAGGGGAACAAAGATATTGATATTAACATTTGTAATCTACTCTTACGTTAAAAGAATAGTGTTAGTTAGTGTTTGGAGTGATATTAAAATTTTATGATTGCTTAGAAACTAACTGAATTTTAAATTTCACCATTGTTAGTTAACTAAATTTATTTTAATTCAAATATTTATTAAATTATTATAAAGTAGGTTTTAGTTATCTTCTAAATCATTTATTTACTAATTATCAACTTTAATTCATTCATTTGCTGATTCCCACTTATTTTTAGCATCACATGTTCTATTTTTTTAATTTTTAACAAATTTATCCAAAAATCTAATAGACAGCAACACACCAATACATTCATTCTAGAGACTCACTCTAGGGCCTTAATACAACTCGCTCACAGCCATCTTTCCCCTCTCTCAAAAAAAGACCTGGATAATGGAATGCAAGGTCATAAATATTGTTCATGCATATATTTAGAGTCACTACAGATGTGTTACAATAAATGTCTGTTTTCAAGTTTAGAAACCACAACTAAAAATAATTGAAGATAGTAAGTTAATTGCTCACCACTCATTAGAGTTCTATAAAGTTAGAACCTTCCCCAGAAAAGGATGATTGAAATAATAATGTGCATGCTAACTTTTTTCCACTATCCACCTAACACAATCACAAATACACCACAATAATTGCTGCTTTCCAAGTTCTGACAAAGTAATATTTTTTAAAAGATGATTTTACTACCAAAGCAGTGATAATTTTTCTACTCCTAATAGCAATTACAATGCAAATATGAGGTTGCCTATTTTCAGTGGGACCCAACTTATATCACCTCAACAGAAAATGGCATATCTAGATAGTGAACAACTTATTCAAATGCTAAGACTCATTTGTCAGAAGTGTTATACCTTTAGCATTCAGCACTTGTGCAACCCGGTTCAATTCTCATAGCACCAATGCAAAATAAAAGAAAAATGAGGAGGCCGGATGTCTAAAGGCTCTCAAATGGGAAGCACTCGAGCTGCTGCAGCACTCAATTGCTCACCCCACCAATGCATGCTAACCTTTTTCCATTATCCACCTAACACAAACAAATACAGATCTATATCTGTGTGTATATAATGACAATAAATTGCTGCTTTCCAAGACATTTGATATTCACCCTACTAAAAAAGTTCTAAAAACTCTACAAAGGAATTAATCTTGAATAATGATATAAAAATTAAATTTATTTATAATATAATAAATTATATTTTAAAAATTAAATTTCATACTAAATAAGACAATCTTAGATAAGTTTAGGGGAACAAAGATATTGATATTAACATATGTAATTTATTTTATGTTAAAAGAATAGTGTTAGTTAGTGTTTGGACTGATATTAAAATTTTATGATTGCTTAGAAATTAACTCAATTTTAAATTTCACCATTGTTTTTAACTAAATTTATTTTAATTCAAATATTTATAAAATTATTATGAAGTACGTTTTAGTTATCTTCTTAATCATTAATTTACTAATTATCAACTTTAATTCATTTAGTTTGCTGATTTCAACTTATTTTTAGCATCATATGTTCTATATATTATTTTTTAAGAAATTTACCCAAAAATCTAATATAGCCCAATACACCAATATATTCATTCTAGAGACTCACTCTAGGGTCCCCCTCTCTCAAAAAAAGACCTGGATAATGGAGTGCAAGGCCATAACTATTGTTCATGCATGTCTTACACTAAATGCGTGTTTTCAAGTTTAAAAGCCACTACTAAAAATAATTGAAGATAGTAAGCTAATTGCTCACCATTCATTCGAATTCTACAAGGTTAGAACCTTCCCTAGAAAAAGATGATTGAAATAATATCACCACTCAATTGCTCAGCCCACCGATGCATGCATGCTAACTTTTTTCCACACCTAACACAAACAAGTACATGAGAATAAGTTGATGCTTTCCAAATTGTGACACAGTAATTTTTTGAAAAGATGACTCTACTACCAAAGCACCTCACTGATAATTTTTCTACTCCTAATAGCAACTGCAATACAAATGTTAGGTTGCCTATTTTTAGTGGGACCCAACTTATATCACCTCAACTAAAAATAATGGCCTCTCTAATTGTCCAACTTAATCCAATGTTAAGACTCATTTGTCAGAAGTGCTATACCTTTATCATTCAATACTTGTGCAACCCGGTTCAAATCTCATAGCTCCAATGCAAAATAAAAGAAAAATGACGAGGCCCGATGTCTAAAGGCTCTCAAATGGGCAGCACTGGAGCTGCTGCACCACTCAATTGCTCAGCCCACTAGTTCATGCTAACTTTTTTTCACTATCCACCTAACACAAATAAATACAGATCTATGTCTGTGTATATATAATGACAATAAATTGGTACTTTACAAGACATAGTAATATTTTAAAAAGATGATTCTACTACCAAAGCAGCTCACCGAGAGTTTTTCTACTCCTATATGTGCAGCTGATATTCACCATAATAAAAAAATTCTAAAAACTCTACAAAGGAATTAATCTTGAATAATGATATAATAATTAAATTTATTTATAATATAATATATTGTATTTTAAAAATTAAATTTTATACTAAATAAGAGAATATTATATACGTTTACGGGAACAAAGATATTGATATTAACATATGTAATCTACTCTTACGTTAAAAAAATAGTGTTAGTTAGTGTTTGGACTGATATTAAAATTTTATGATTGCTTAGAAATTAACTGAATTTTAAATTTCACCATTGTTAGGTTACTAAATTTATTTTAATTCAAATATTTATTAAATTATTATAAAGTAGGTTTTAGTTATCTTATAAATCATTTATTTACTAATTATCAACTTTAATTCATTTATTAGCTGATTCCCACTTATTTTTTTCATATTTAACAAATTTATCCAAAAATCTAATAGACAGCAACACACCAATACATTCATTCTACAGACTCACTCTAGGGCCTTAACACAACTCGGTCACAACCATCTTTCCCCTCTCTCAAAAAAAGACATGGATAATGGAATGTAAGGCCATAAATATTGTTCATGCATATATTTAGAGTCACTACAGATGTCTTACCATAAATGTCTGTTTTCAAGTTTAGAAACCACAACTAAAAATAATTGAAGATAGTAAGCTAATTGCTCACCACTCATTAGAATTCTATAAGGTTAGAACCTTCCCCACAAAAGGATGATTGAAATAATACTGTGCATGCTAACTTTTTTTCACTATCCACCTAACACAATCACAAATACACGACAATAATTGCTGCTTTCCAAGTTCTGACAAAGTTATATTTTTTAAAAGATGATTTTACTACCAAAGCAGCTCAGTGATAATTTTTCTACTCCTAATAGCAACTACAATGCAAATGTCAGGTTGCCTAATTAAAGTGGGACCCAACTTATATCACCTCAACAAAAAATGGCATCTCTAGATAGTGAACAACTTATTCAAATGCTAAGATTCATTTGTCAGAAGTGTTATACCTTTAGCATTCAACACTTGTGCAACCCGGTTCAATTCTCATAGCTCCAATGCAAAATAAAAGAAAAATGAGGAGGGAGGATGTCTAAAGGCTCTCAAATGGGCAGCACTGGAGCTGCTGCAGCACTCCATTGCTCACCCCACTAATGCATGCTAACCTTTTTCCATTATCCACCTAACACAAACAAATAGAGATCTATATGTGTGTGTATATAATGACAATAAATTGCTGCTTTCCAAGACATTTGATATTCACCCTACCAAAAAAATTCTAAAAACTCTACAAAGGAATTAATCTTGAATAATGATATAAAAATTAAATTTTTTTATAATATAATAAATTATATTTGAAAAAGTAAATTTCATACTAAATAAGATAATCTTATATAAGTTTAGGAGAACAAAGATATTGATATTAACATATGAAATCTACTTTTACGTTAAAAGAATAGTGTTAGTTATTATTTGGCATGATATTAAAATTTTATGATTGCTTAGAAATTATATTAATTTTAAATTTCACCATTGTTTGTTATGCCCAAAAATTGGTATAAACAATATTCAGATTGAGATTGATTAAATAGTCAAAACTGGGGAAGAAACGGCTAAAATTAAGGAACAGATAAAGTTATGGAAGAAAAGTAGGCGCGCCCTGTGTGTAGGAAGGATGCGCCCTATAGTTTGATGGCTGATAAATAGGTTTCTTTCAATGGACCCCATGTATAGTAGACTCTGTGGAGTGTTCTGTTTTCGCCATTTTTGCACACCATGTTGATTGTCCCTTTGCCCTCAATTTGTACTCGAGATCCATCACCAAACTTCACATGTCCTCGTAGTGTCTTGTCCAACTTTTCAATTTTTTCACGACACCCGGTCATGTGGTTACTTGCTCCGTTATCGAGATACCACATATTATCTGTTTCCTCCTTTGTGTTCGATTTTGATCCTTCACTGAGCAAAATCACACCGTTTGTTGTTTCTTTACTTATTGTCATTAGGAGAGCAGGTTCATCATCAGCTGTTTGTGACAAATGCACTTTTCCGCGATGCACTTTGTCCCTCTTCGGTTTTCTACATTCGGCAGCGAAATGCCCATATGCTCCACAGTTGAAACACTTTATTTTACTTCGATCAATTCTGTCATGACCTCCCTGATTATCCCGTCCATGAAAACCGTTTCCACCTCGATTAGATATTTGCAGCCACTCTTCACGTGTAAGCAGAAGCTTCCCACTACTGGCTTCATATTTTGACCATTCTTCCTCATTTATGAGTAGTTGTTGCCCTTCTTTGCTCTCACCTTGTCCTGAAAGATGTTATTCATGAGCCTTCAACGAGCCAATTACCTCCACTATAGACATTGTTTCTAAATTGCCAAATTGCTCAAGTGTTGAGGCAATTTGTAGAAACTTTGTTGGAACTGCCCGTAGGATTTTCTTCACAACGTACTTCTCTCCAATTGATTCTCCAAGTGCCATGATCTTCGCAACCCAGCCATTCAATTTCAAATAAAAGTCATCCAATTGCTCCGTCTCATTCATCTTCAGCGACTCAAACTCCGCCTTGAGAGTTTGGGCCTTAAATTTCTTCACCCTATCAGCACCTAAAGACGTTGTTTTAATGGCTGCCCAGACTTGTTTGGCAGTTGTACGCTCCGCTAGTGTCAACAGCAGTTCTTCTGAGATTTCCTGGTAGATCATCGCCATAGCACGTTTATCCGCCTTGTCCTCGATGGGTGCTTTTGGGTCCTTGGGCTCTACTGCTTCCCACACGTTATATGCCTGCAAATATACTTTCATTTTCATAGCCCAGGCAGTATAATTTGTTTTTGTTAGCATTGGGTAGCTAAGCCCAATTTGCCCGTCTTTGCCCTTGCTTGAATCTGCCATTGTTGTGTCTCGATAGTACGTTTCTCTAACTGTTTATAGTGCTCTGATACCAGATGTTAGAAAGTAAAGATAATTGTTTACAAATGCAACTGGGATTACAGAATGAAACAGGAAGAATTACACGATGAATAAAGAAAGCAGCTAACATCCATAACTCCTACAAACCAGGTCACACTCTTGATTTATCTCCATGAACACCAAACTGACTATAACTACTTCAACGTGTACACGTTAGTTTATTCAAAACATTATTAAATAAAACAAACAAATAGAACATGTTTAGAATTAAACTCAACAACAAGTACACGATAATAAGTTGCTGCTTTCCAAGTTCTAACAGAGTAATTTTTTAAAAGACGATTCTACTACCAAAACAGCTCACTGATAGTTTTTCTACTCCTAATAGCAACTGCAATACAAATCTCATGTTGCCTATTTTTAGTGGGATCCAACTTATATCACCTCAACAAAAAATGGCCTTTCTAGAAAGTGACCAACTTATTCCAATGCTAAGACTCATTTGTCAGAAGTGCTACACCTTTATCATTCAACACTTGTGCAACCCGGTTCAAGTCTCATAGCTCCAATACAAAATAAAAGAAAAATGAGGAGGCCGGATGTCTAGAGGCTCTCAAATGGGCAGCATTGGAGCTCGTACAGCACTCAATTGCTCAGCCCACTAATGCATGCTAACTTTTTTCCACTATCCACCTGACACAAACAAATACAGAACTATGTCTGTGTATATATAATGACAATCAATTGCTGCTTTCCAAGACATAGTAATATTTTAAAAAGATGATTCTACTACCAAAGCAGCTCGCCCAGAGTTTTTCTACTCCTATACTTGTAGCTGATATTCACCCTACTAAAAAAATTCTAAAAACTCTACAAAGGAATTAATCTTGAATAATGATATAAAAATTAAATTTATTTATAATATAATAATTTATAATTTAAAAATTAAATTTAATACAAAATGAGATAATCTTATATAAGTGTAGGGGCACAAATATATTGATATTAACATATGTAATCTCCTTTTACTTTAAAAGAATAGTGTTAGTTTGTTTTTCGACTAATATTAAAATTTTATGATTGCTTAGAAATAAACTGAATTTTAAATTTCACCATTGTTTGTTAACTAAATTTAAATTAATTCAAATATTTATTAAATTTTTATAAAGTACGTTTTAGTTATCTTCTAAATCATTAATTTACTAATTATCAACTATAATTCATTTAATTTGGTGATTCCCACTTATTTTTAGCAGCATATGTTTTATATATTATTTTTTAAGAAATTTATCCAAATATCTAATAGACGGTAATACACCAATATATTTATTCTAGAAATTTATTTTAATTCAAATATTTATTAAATTATTATAAAGTAGGTTTTAGTTATCTTGTAAATCATTTATTTATTTGCTGATTCCCACTTATTTATAGCATCACATGTTTTATTTTTTTAATTTTTAACAAATTTATCCAAAAAACTAATAGACAGTAACACACCAATACATTCATTCTAGAGACTCACTCTAGGGCCTTAACACAACTAGGTCACAGCCATCTTTCCCCTCTCTCAAAAAAAGACCTCGATAATGGAATGCAAGGCCATAAATATTGTTCATACATATATTTAGAGTCACTACAGATGTCTCAATAAATGTCTGTTTTCAAGTTTAGAAACCACAACTAAAAATAATTGAAGATAGTAAGCTAATTGCTCACCACTCATTAGAGTTCTATAAGGTTAGAACCTTTCCCAGAAAAGGATGATTGAAATAATACTGTGCATACTAACCTTTTTCCACTATCCACCTAACACAATCACAAATACACGACAATAACTGCTGCTTTCCAAGTTCTGACAAAGTAACATTTTTTAAAAGATGATTTTACTACCAAAGCAGCTAACTGATAATTTTTCTACTCCTAATACCAACTACAATGCAAATGTCAGGTTGCCTATTTTCAGTGGGACCCAACTTATATCACCTGAACAAAAAATGGCATCTCTAGATAGTGAACAACTTATTCAAATGCTAAGACTCATTTGTCAGAAGTGTTATACCTTTAGCATTCAACACTTGTGCAACGCTGTTCAATTCTCATAGCTCCAATATAAAATAAAAGAAAAATGAGGAGGTAGGATGTCTAAAGGCTCTCAAATGGGCTCAATTGCTCACCCCACTAATGCATGCTAACCTTTTTCCATTATCCACCTAACACAAACAAATACAGATCTATATCTGTGTGTATATAATGACAATAAATTGCTACTTTCCAAGACATTTGATATTCACCCTACTAAAAAAATTCTAAAAAACTCTACAAAGGAATTAATCTTGAATAATGATATAAAAATTAAATTTATTTATAATTTAATAAATTATATTTTAAAAATTAAATTTCATACTAATTAAGACAATCTTAGATAAGTTTAGGGGAACAAAGATATTGATATTAACATATGTAATCTACTTTTATGTTAAAAGAATAGTGTTAGTGTTTGGCCTTATATTAAAATTTTATGATTGCTTAGAAATTAACTCAATTTTAAATTTCACCATTGTTTTTTAACTAAATTTATTTTAATTCAAATATTTATTAAATTATTATAAAGTACGTTTTAGTTATCTTCTAAATCATTAATTTACTAATTATCAACTATAATTCATTTAATTTGCTGATTCCCACTTATTTTTAGCATCATATGTTTTATATATTATTTTTTAAGAAATTTATCCAAAAATCTAATATACCGCAATACACCAATATATTCATTCTAGAGACTCACTCTAGGGTCTTAACACAACTCAGTCACAACAATCTTTCCCCTTCTCTCAAAAAAGACCTGGATAATGGAGTGCAAGGCCATAATTATTGTTCATGCGTGTCTTACAGTAAATGGGTGTTTTCAAGTTTAAAAGCCACTACTAAAAATAATTGAAGATAGTAAGCTAATTGCTCACCACTCATTCTAATTCTACAAGGTTAGAACCTTCCCTAGAAAAAGATGATTGAAATAATATTGCACCTGTATTGCACCACTCAATTGCTCAGCCCACGGATGCATGCATGCTAACTTTTTTCCACACCTAACACAAACAAGTACATGACAGTAAGTTGATGCTTTCCAAATTGTGACACAGTAATTTTTTGAAAAGATGACTCTACTACCAAAGCACCTCACTGATAGTTTTTCTACTCCTAATAGCAACTGCAATACAAATGTCAGGTTGCCTATTTTTAGTGGGACCCAACTTATATCACCTCAACTAAAAAGAATGGCTTCTCTAAGTGTCCAACTTATTCCAATATTAAGACTCATTTATCAAAAGTGCTATACCTTTATCATTCAATACTTGTGCAACCCGGTTCAAATCTCATAGCTCCAATGCAAAATAAAAGAAAAATGAGTATGCCCGATGTCTAAAGGCTCTCAAATGGGCAGCACTAGAGCTGCTGCACCACTTAATTGCTCAGCCCACTAGTGCATGCTAACTTTTTTCCACTATCCACCTAACACAAACAAATACAGATCTATGTCTGTGTATATATAATGACAATAAATTGGTACTTTACAAGACATAGTAATATTTTAAAAAAATGATTCTACTACCACACCAGCTTACCCAAAGTTTTTCTATTCCTATACGTGCAGCTGATATTCACTGTAATAAAAAAATTCTAAAAACTCTACAAAGGAATTAATCTTGAATAATGATATAATAATTAAATTTATTTATAATATAATATATTATATTTTAAAAATTAAATTTCATACTAAATAAGAGAATATTATATAAGTTTACGGGAACAAAGATATTGATATTAACATATGTAATCTACTCTTACGTTAAAAGAATAGTGTTAGTTAGTGTTTGGACTGATATTAAAATTTTATGATTGCTTAGAAAGTAACTGAATTTTAAATTTCACCATTGTTAGTTAACTAAATTTATTTTAATTCAAATATTTATTAAATTATTATAAAGTAGGTTTTTGTTATCTTCTAAATAATTTATTTACTAATTATCAACTTTAATTCATTTATTTGCTGATTCCCACTTATTTTTAGCATCACATGTTCTATTTTTTTAATTTTTAACAAATTTATCCAAAAATCTAATAGACAGCAACACACGAATACATTCATACTAGAGACTCACTCTAGGGCCTTAACACAACTCGGTCACAGCCATCTTTCCCCTCTCTCAAAAAAAGACCTGGATAATGGAATGCAAGGCCATAAATATTGTTCATGCATATATTAAGAGTCACTACAGATGTCTTACAATAAATGTCTATTTTCAAGTTAAGAAACCACAACTAAAAATAATTAAAGATTGTAAGCTAATTTCTCACCACTCATTAGAGTTCTATAAGGTTAGAACCTTCCCCAGAAAAGGATGATTGAAATAATACTGTGCATGCTAACTTTTTTCCACTGTCCACCTAACACAATCACAAATACACCACAATAATTGCTGCTTTCCAAGTTCTGACAGAGTAATATTTTTTAAAAGATGATTTTACTATCAAAGCAGCTCATTGATAATTTTTCTACTCCTAATAGCAACTACAATACAAATGTCAGGTTGCCTATTTTCAGTGGGACCCAACTTATATCACCTCAACAAAAAATGGCATATCTAGATAGTGAACAACTTATTCAAATGCTAAGACTCATTTATCAGAAGTGTTATACCTTTAGCATTCAACACTTGTGAAACCCCGTTCAATTCTCATAGCACCAATGCAAAATAAAAGAAAAATGAGGAGGCCGGATGTCTAAAGGCTCTCAAATGGGCAGCATCGGAGCTGCTGCAGCACTCAATTGCTCACCCCACTAATGAATGCTAACCTTTTTCCATTATCCACCTCACAAACAAATACAGATCTATATGTGTGTGTATATAATGACAATAAATTGCTGCTTTCCAAGACATTTGATATTCACCCTACTAAAAAAAATCTAAAAACTCTACAAAGGAATTAATCTTGAATAATGATATAAAAATTAAATTTATTTATTATATAATAAATTATATTTTAAAAATTACATTTCATACTAAATAAGACAATCTTAGATAAGTTTAGGGGAACAAAGATATTGATATTAACATATGTAATCTACTTTTATGTTAAAAGAATAGTGTTAGTTAGTGTTTGGACTGATATTAAAATTTTATGATTGCTTAGAAATTAACTCAATTTTAAATTTCACCATTGTTTTTTAATTAAATTTATTTTAATTCAAATATTTATTAAATTATTATAAAGTACGTGTTAGTTATCTTTTTAATCATTAATTTACTAATTATCAACTTTAATTCATTTAGTTTGCTGATTCCAACTTATATTTAGCATCATATGTTTTATATATTATTTTTTAAGAAATTTATCCAAAAATCTAATATAGGGCAATACAACAATATATTCATTCTAGAGACTCACTCTAGGGCCTTAACACAACTCAGTCACAACCATCTTTCCCCCTCTCTCAAAAAAAGACCTGGATAATGGAGTGTAAGGCCATAACTATTGTTCATGCATGTCTTACAGTAAATGGGTGTTTTCAAGTTTCAAAGCCACTACTAAAAATAATTGAAGATAGTAAGCTAATTGCTCACCACTCATTCGAATTCTACAAGGTTAGAACCTTCCCTAGAAAAAGATGATTGAAATAATATTGCAGCTGTATTGCACCACTCAATTGCTCAGCCCACCGATGCATGCATGCTAACTTTTTCCACACCTAACACAAACAAGTACATGAGAATAAGTTGATGCTTTCCAAATTGTGACACAGTAATTTTTTGAAAAGATGACTCTACTACCAAATCAGTGTTTCTACTCCTAATAGCAACTGCAATACAAATGTTAGGTTGCCTATTTTTAGTGGGACCCAACTTATATCACCTCAACTAAAAATAATGGCCTCTCTAACTGTCCAACTTATTCCAATGTTAAGACTCATTTGTCAGAAGTGCTATACCTTTATCATTCAATACTTGTGCAACCCGGTTCAAATCTCATAACTCGAATGCAAAATAAAAGAAAAATGACGAGGCCCGATGTCTAAAGGCTCTCAAATGGGCAGCAGTGGAGCTGCTGCACCACTCAATTGCTCAGCCCACTAGTTCATGCTAACTTTTTTTCACTATCCACCTAACACAAATAAATACATATCTATGTGTGTGTATATATAATGACAATAAATTGGTACTTTACAAGACATAGTAATATTTTAAAAAGATGATTCTACTACCAAAGCAGCTCACCCACCGAGAGTTTTTCTACTCCTATACTTGCAGCTGATATTCACCCTAATAAAAAAATTCTAAAAACTCTACAAAGGAATTAATCTTGAATAATGATATAATAATTAAATTTATTTATAATATAATATATTATATTTTAAAAATTAAATTTCATACTAAATAAGAGAATATTATATAAGTTTAGGGGAACAAAGATATTGATATTAACATATGTAATCTACTTTTACGTTAAAAGAATAGTGTCACTAGTGTTTGGACTGATATTAAAATTTTATGATTGCTTAGAAATTAACTGAATTTTAAATTTCACCATTGTTAGTTAACTAAATTTATTTTAATTCAAATATTTATTAAATTATTATAAAGTAGGTTTTAGTTATCTTATAAATCATTTATTTACTAATTATCAACTTTAATTCATTTATTTGCTGATTCCGACTTATTTTTAACATCACATGTTCTATTTTTTTAATTTTTAACAAATTTATCCAAAAATCTAATAGACAGCAACACACCAATACATTCATTCTAGAGACTCACTCTAGGGCCTTAACACAACTCGGTCACATCCATCTTTCCCCTCTCTCAATAAAAGACCTGGATAATGGAATGCAAGGCCATAAATATTGTTCATGCATATATTTAGAGTCACTACAGATGTCTTACAATAAATGTATGTTTTCAAGTTTAGAAACCACAACTAAAAATAATTGAAGATAGTAAGCTAATTGCTCACCACTCATTAGAGTTCTATAAGGTTAGAACCTTCCCCAGAAAAGGATGATTGAAATAATACTGTGCATGCTAACTTTTTTCCACTATCCACCTAACACAATCACAAATACACCACAATAATTGCTGCTTTTCAAGTTCTGACAGAGTAATATTTTTTAAAAGATGATTTTACTACCAAAGCACTTCACTTATAGTTTTTCTACTCCTAATAGCAACTGCAATACAAATGTTAGGTTGCCTATTTTTAGTGGGACCCAACTTATATCACCTCAACTAAAAATAATGGCCTCTCTAACTGTCCAACTTATTTCAATGTTAAGACTCATTTGTTAGAAGTGCTATACCTTTATCATTCAATACTTGTGCAACCCGGTTCAAATCTCATAGCTCCAATGCAAAATAAAAGAAAAATGAGTAGGCCCGATGTCTAAAGGCTCTCAAATGGGGAGCACTAGAGCTGCTGCACCACTTAATTGCTCAGCCCACTAGTGCATGCTAACTTTTTTCCACTATCCACCTAACACAAACAAATACAGATCTATGTCTGTGTATATATAATGACAATAAATTGGTACTTTACAAGACATAGTAATATTTTAAAAAGATGATTCTAGTACCACAGCAGCTCACCCAAAGTTTTTCTATTCATATACGTGCAGCTGATATTCACCGTAATAAAAAAATTGTAAAAACTCTACAAAGGAATTAATCTTGAATAATGATATAATAATTAAATTTATTTATAATATAATATATTATATTTTAAAAATTAAATTTCATACTAAATAAGAGAATATTATATAAGTTTAGGGGAACAAAGATATTGATATTAACATATGTAATATACTCTTACGTTAAAAGAATAGTGTTAGTTAGTGTTTGGACTGATATTAAAATTTTATGATTGCTTAGAAAGTAACTGAATTTTAAATTTCACCATTGTTAGTTAACTAAATTTATTTTAATTCAAATATTTATTAAATTATTATAAAGTAGGTTTTAGTTATCTTCTAAATAATTTATTTACTAATTATCAACTTTAATTCATTTATTTTCTGATTCCCACTTATTTTTAGCATCACATGTTCTATTTTTTTAATTTTTAACAAATTTATCCAAAAATCTAATAGACAGCAACACACCAATACATTCATTCTAGAGACTCACTCTAGGGCCTTAACACAACTCAGTCACACCCATCTTTCACCTCTCTCAAAAAAAGACCTGGATAATGGAATGCAAGGTCATAAATATTGTTCATGCATATATTTAGAGTCACTACAGATGTCTTACAATAAATGTCCGTTTTCAAGTTTAGAAACCACAACTAAAAATAATTAAAGATTGTAAGCTAATTTCTCACCACTCATTAGAGTTCTATAATGTTAGAACCTTTCCCAGAAAAGGATGATTGAAATTATACTGTGCATGCTAACTTTTTTCCACTGTCCACCTAACACAATCACAAATACACCACAATAATTGCTGCTTTCCAAGTTCTGACAGAGTAATATTTTTTAAAAGATGATTTTACTACCAGAGCAGCTCATTGATAATTTTTCTACTCCTAATAGCAACTACAATGCAAATGTCAGGTTGCCTATTTTCAGTAGGACCCAACTTATATCACCTCAACAAAAAATGGCATATCTAGATAGTGAACAACTTATTCAAATGCTAAGACTCATTTGTCAGAAGTGTTATACCTTTAGCATTCAACACTTGTGCAACCCGGTTCAATTCTCATAGCACCAATGCAAAATAAAAGAAAAATGAGGAGGCCGGATGTCTAAAGGCTCTCAAATGGGCAGCACTGGAGTTGCTGCAGCACTCAATTGCTCACCCCACTAATGAATGCTAACCTTTTTCCATTATCCACCTAACACAAACAAATACAGATCTATATCTGTGTGTATATAATGACAATAAATTGCTGCTTTCCAAGACATTTGATATTCACCCTACTAAAAAAATTCTAAAAACTCTACAAAGGAATTAATCTTGAATAATGATATAAAAATTAAATTTATATATTATATAATAAATTATATTTTAAAAATTAAATTTCATACTAAATAAGACAATCTTAGATAAGTTTAGGGGAACAAAGATATTGATATTAACATATGTAATCTACTTTTATGTTAAAAGAATAGTGTTAGTTAGTGTTTGGACTGATATTAAAATTTTATGATTGCTTAGAAATTAACTCAATTTTAAATTTCACCATTGTTTTTTAACTAAATTTATTTTAATTCAAATATTTATTAAATTATTATAAAGTACGTTTTAGTTATCTTCTTAATCATTAATTTACTAATTATCAACTTTAATTCATTTAGTTTGCTGATTGCAACTTATTTTTAGCATCATATGTTTTATATATTATTTTTTAAGAAATTTATCCAAAAATCTAATATAGCCCAATACAACAATACAACAATATATTCATTCTAGAGACTCACTCTAGGGCCTTAACACAACTCAGTTACAACCAGATTTCCCCCTCTCTGAAAAAAAGACCCGGATAATGGAGTGCAAGGCCATAACTATTGTTCATGCATGTCTTATAGTAAATGGGTGTTTTCAAGTTTAAAAGCCACTACTAAAAATAATTGAAGATAGTAAGCTAATTGCTCACCACTCATTCGAATTCTACAAGGTTAGAACCTTCCCTAGAAAAAGATGATTGAAATAATATTGCAGCTGTATTGCACCACTCAATTGCTCAGCCCACCGATGCATGTATGCTAACTTTTTCCACACCTAACACAAACAAGTACTTGAGAGTAAGTTGATGCTTTCCAAATTGTGACACAGTAATTTTTTGAAAAGATGACTCTACTACAAAATCAGTGTTTCTAATCGTAATAGCAACTGCAATACAAATGTTAGGTTGCCTATTTTTAGTGGGACCCAACTTATATCACCTCAACTAAAAATAATGGCCTCTCTAACTGTCCAACTTATTCCAATATTAAGACTCATTTGTCAGAAGTGCTATACCTTTATCATACAATACTTGTGCAACCCGGTTCAAATCTCATAGCTCCAATGCAAAATAAAAGAAAAATGACCAGGCGCGATGTCTAAAGGCTCTCAAATGGGCAGCACTTGAGCTGCTGCACCACTCAATTGCTCACCCCACTAGTTCATGCTAACTTTTTTTCACTATCCACCTAACACAAATAAATACAGATCTATGTCTGTGTATATATAATGACAATAAATTGGTACTTTACAAGACATAGTAATATTTTAAAAAGATGATTCTACTACCAAAGCAGCTCACCTAGAGTTTTTGTACACCTATACGTGCAGCTAATATTCACCCTAATAAAAAAATTCTAAAAACTCTACAAAGGAATTAATCTTGAATAATGATATAATAATTAAATTTATTTATAATATAATATATTATATTTTAAAAATTAAATTTCATACTAAATAAGAGAATATTATATAAGTTTAGGGGAACAAAGATATTGATATTAACATATATAATCTACTCTTACGTTAAAAGAATAGTGTTAGTTAGTGTTTGGACTGATATTAAAATTTTATGATTGCTTAGAAACTAACTGAATTTTAAATTTCACCATTGTTAGTTAACTAAATTTATTTTAATTCAAATATTTATTAAATTATTATAAAGTAGGTTTTAGTTATCTTATAAATCATTTATTTACTAATTATCAACTTTAATTCATTTATTTGTTGATTCCCACTTATTTTTAGCATCACATGTTCTATTTTTTTAATTTTTAACAAATTTATCCAAAAATCTAATAGACAGCAACACACCAATACATTCATTCTAGAGACTCACTCTAGGGCCTTAACACCCATCTTTCCCCTCTCTCAAAAAAAGACCTGGATAATGGAATGCAAGGTCATAAATATTGTTCATGCATATATTTAGAGTCACTACAAATGTCTTACAATAAATGTCTGTTTTCAAGTTTAGAAACCACAACTAAAAATAATTGAAGATAGTAAGTTAATTGCTCACCACTCATTATAGTTCTATAAAGTTAGAACCTTCCCCAGAAAAGGATGATTGAAATAATAATGTGCATGCTAACTTTTTTCCACTATCCACCTAACACAATAACAAATACACCACAATAATTGCTGCTTTCCAAGTTCTGACAAAGTAATATTTTTTAAAAGATGATTTTACTACCAAAGCAGTGATAATTTTTCTACTCCTAATAGCAACTACAATGCAAATATGAGGTTGCCTATTTTCAGTGGGACCCAACTTATATCACCTCAACAGAAAATGGCATATCTAGATAGTGAACAACTTATTCAAATGCTAAGACTCATTTGTCAGAAGTGTTATACCTTTAGCATTCAGCACTTGTGCAACGCGGTTCAATTCTCATAGCACCAATGCAAAATAAAAGAAAAATGAGGAGGCAGGATGTCTAAAGGCTCTCAAATGGGAAGCACTGGAGCTGCTGCAGCACTCAATTGCTCACCCCACCAATGCATGCTAACCTTTTTCCATTATCCACCTAACACAAACAAATACAGATCTATATCTGTGTGTATATAATGACAATAAATTGCTGCTTTCCAAGACATTTGATATTCACCCTACTAAAAAAATTCTAAAAACTCTACAAAGGAATTAATCTTCAATAATGATATAAAAATTAAATTTATTTATAATATAATAAATTATATTTTAAAAATTAAATTTCATATTAAATAAGACAATCTTAGATAAGTTTAGGGGAACAAAGATATTGATATTAACATATGTAATCTATTTTATGTTAAAAGAATAGTGTTAGTTAGTGTTTGGACTGATATTAAAATTTTATGATTGCTTAGAAATTAACTCAATTTTAAATTTCACCATTGTTTTTAACTAAATTTATTTTAATTCAAATATTTATTAAATTATTATAAAGTACGTTTTAGTTATCTTCTTAATCATTAATTTACTAATTATCAACTTTAATTCATTTAGTTTGCTGAATCCAACTTATTTTTAGCATCGTATGTTTTATATATTATTTTTTAAGAAATTTACCCAAAAATCTAATATAGCCCAATACACCAATATATTCATTCTAGAGACTCACTCTAGGGTCCCCCTCTCTCAAAAAAAGACCTGGATAATGGAGTGCAAGGCCATAACTATTGTTCATGCATGTCTTACACTAAATGCGTGTTTTCAAGTTTAAAAGCCACTACTAAAAATAATTGAAGATAGTAAGCTAATTGCTCACCATTCATTCGAATTCTTCAAGGTTAGAACCTAGAAAAAGATGATTGAAATAATATTGCAGCTGTATTGCACCACTCAATTGCTCAGCCCACCGATGCATGCATGCTAACTTTTTTCCACACCTAACACAAACAAGTACACGAGAATAAGTTGATGCTTTCCAAATTGTGACACACTAATTTTTTGTAAAGATGACTCTACTACCAAAGCACCTCACTGATAATTTTTCTACTCCTAATAGCAACTGCAATACAAATGTTAGGTTGCCTATTTTTAGTGGGACCCAACTTATATCACCTCAACTAAAAATAATGGCCTCTCTAATTCTCCAACTTAATCCAATATTAAGACTCATTTGTCAAAAGTGCTATACCTTTATCATTCAATACTTGTGCAACCCGGTTCAAATCTCATAGCTCCAATGCAAAATAAAAGAAAAATGACGAGGCAGGTTGTCTAAAGGCTCTCAAATGGGCAGCACTGGAGCTGCTGCACCACTCAATTGCTCAGCCCACTAGTTCATGCTAACTTTTTTTCACTATCCACCTAACACAAATAAATACAGATCTATGTCTGTGTATATATAATGACAATAAATTGGTACTTTACAAGACATAGTAATATTTTAAAAAGATGATTCTACTACCAAAGCAGCTCACCCAGAGTTTTTCTACTCCTACATGTGCAGCTGATATTCACCATAATAAAAAAATTCTAAAAACTCTACAAAGGAATTAATCTTGAATAATGATATAATAATTAAATTTATTTATAATATAATATATTGTATTTTAAAAATTAAATTATATACTAAATAAGATAATATTATATAGGTTTACGCGAACAAAGATATTGATATTAACATATGTAATCTACTCTTACGTTAAAAAAAATAGTGTTAGTTGGTGTTTGGACTGATATTAAAATTTTATGATTGCTTAGAAATTAACTGAATTTTAAATTTCACCATTGTTAGGTAACTAAATTTATTTTAATTCAAATATTTATTAAATTATTATAAAGTAGGTTTTAGTTATCTTATAAATCATTTATTTACTAATTATCAACTTTAATTCATTTATTTGCTCATTCCCACTTATTTTTAGCATCACATGTTCTATTTTTTTAATTTTTAACAAATTTATCCAAAAATCTAATAGACAGCAACACACCAATACATTCATTCTAGAGACTCACTCTAGGGCCTTAACACAACTCGGTCACAACCATCTTTCCCCTCTCTCAAAAAAAGACTGGATAATGGAATGTAAGGCCATAAATATTGTTCATGCATATATTTAGAGTCACTACAGATGTCTTACCATAAATGTCTGTTTTCAAGTTTAGAAACCACAACTAAAAATAATTGAAGATAGTAAGCTAATTGCTCACCAGTCATTAGAGTTCTATAAGGTTAGAACCTTCCCCAGAAAAGGATGATTGAAATAATACTGTGCATGCTAACTTTTTTCCACTATCCACCTAACACAATCACAAATACACGACAATAATTGCTGCTTTCCAAGTTCTGACAGAGTTATATTTTTTAAAAGATGATTTTACTACCAAAGCAGCTCACTGATAATTTTTCTACTCCTAATAGCAACTACAATGCAAATGTCAGGTTGCCTAATTAAAGTGGGACCCAACTTATATCACCTCAACAAAAAATGGCATCTCTAGATAGTGAACAACTTATTCAAATGCTAAGACTCATTTGTCAGAAGTGTTATACCTTTAGCATTCAACACTTGTGCAACCCCGTTCAATTCTCATAGCTCCAATGCAAAATAAAAGAAAAATGAGGAGGGAGGATGTCTAAAGGCTCTCAAATGGGCAGTGGAGCTGCTGCAGCACTCAATTGCTCACCCCACTAATGCATGCTAACCTTTTTCCATTATCCACCTAACAAAAACAAATAGAGATCTATATGTGTGTGTATATAATGACAATAAATTGCTGCTTTCCAAGACATTTGATATTCACCCTACTAAAACAATTCTAAAAACTCTACAAAGGAATTAATCTTGAATAATGATATAAAAATTAAATTTATTTATAATATAATAAATTATATTTGAAAAAGTAAATTTCATACTAAATAAGATAATCTTATATAAGTTTAGGAGAACAAAGATATTGATATTAACATATGTAATCTACTTTTACGTTAAAAGAATAGTGTTAGTTATTATTTGGCATGATATTAAAATTTTATGATTGCTTAGAAATTAAATTAATTTTAAATTTCACCATTGTTTGTTAACTAAATTTATTTTAATTCAAATATTTATTAAATTATTATAAAGTACGTTTTAGTAATCTTCTAAATCATTAATTTACTAATTATCAACTTTAATTCATTTAATTTGCTGATTTCCACTTATTTTTAGCATCATATGTTTTATATTTTATTTTTTAAGAAATTTATCCAAAAATTTAATAATACATTCATTCCACAGACTCACTCTAGGGCCTTAACATAACTCAGCCATCTTTCCCCCTCTCTCAAAAAAAGACCTAGATAATGGAGTGTAAGACCATAATTATTGTTCATAAAAGACCTAGATAATGGAGTGCAAGGCCATAATTATTGTTCATGCATATATTTAGACTCACTACAGATGTCTTACCGTAAATGAGTGTTTTCTAAGTTTAGAAGCCACAACTAAAATAATTGAAGATAGTAAGATAATTGATCACGACTCATTTGAATTCTACAAGGTTAGAACCTTAACGAGAAAAGGATGACACCACTCAATTGCTCAGCCCACCTATGCATGCTAACTTTTTCCACACCTAACACAAACAAGTACATGACAAACAAACAAACAAATATAGATCTATATTTGTTTGTGTTATTTCAATCGTCATTTTTTAGGAAGGATCTAGCCTTATAGAATTTTAATGAGTAGTGAGCAATTAGCTTACTATCTTCAATTATTTTTAGTTGTGAATTCTAAACTTGAAAGCAAGCATTTATGGTAAGACATCTGCGGTGAGTCTAAACATATGCATAAACAGTAGTTATAACCTTGCACTCCATTATCTAGGTCTTTTTTTGAGAGAGAGGGAAAGAAGTTGTGTTAAGGACTAGGGTGAGTCTCTGGAATGAATGTATTGGTGTGTTGTTGTCTATTAAATTTTTGGATAAATTTATTAAAAAATAAAAAATAAAACATATAATGCTAAAAATAAGTGGGAATCAGCAAATTAAATGAATTAAAATTGATAATTAGTAAATAAATGATTTAGAAGATAACTAAAAAGTACTTTATAATAATTTAATAAATATTTGAATTAAAATAAATTTAGTTAACAAACAATGGTGAAATTTAAAATTCAATTAATTTCTAAGCAATCATAAAATTTTAATATCAGTCCAAACACTAACTAACATTATTCTTTTAACATAAAAGTAGATTACATATGTTAATATCAATATCTTTGTTCCCCTAAACTTATATAATATTATCTTATTTAGTGTGAAATTTAATTTTTAAAATATAATTCATTATATTATAAATAAATTTAATTTTTATATCATTATTCAAGATTAATTCTTTGTAGAGTTTTTAGAGTTTTTTTTCCTAGGGTGAATATCAGCGGCAAGTATTAGGAGTAGAAAAACTCTCCCCCTGAGCTGCTTTGGTAGGAGAATCATCTTTTTAAAATATTACTATGCCTTGGAAAGCAGCAATTTATTGTCATTATATATACACAGACATAGATCTGTATTCGTTTGTGTTAGGGGATAGTGGAAAAAAGTTACATGCATTAGCTGCTCTTTTATTTTGTATTGGAGCTGTGAGACTTGAACCGGGTAGCACAAGTGTTGAATGATAAAGATATAGCACTTGTGACAAATGAGTCTTAGCATTGGAATAAGTTGGTCACTTTCTAGAGAGGCCATTTTTTGTTGAGGTGATGTAAGTTGGGTCCCACTAAAAATAGGCAACCGTTCATTTGCACTGCAGTTGCTATTAGGAGTAGAAAAACTATCAGTGAGCCATGGTAGTACTAGAATCATCTTTTAAAAAAATTACTCTGTCAGAACTTGGAAAGGAACAACTTGTTGTCGTGTATTTGTTTGTATTAGGTGGATAGTGGAAAAAAGTTAGCATGCATAGGTGGGCTGAGCAATTGAGTGGTGCAATACAGTATTATTTCAATCATCCTTTTCTCAGGAAGGTTCTAACCTTATAAAATTCTAATGAGTCGTGAGCAATTAGCGTACTATCTTCAATTATTTTTAACCGGCATTTATTGTAAGACAACTGTAGTGAGTCTAAACATATGCATGAACAATAGTTATGGGCTTGCACTCCATTATCTAGGTCTTTTTTTGAGAGAGGGGGAAAGATGGTTGTGACTGAGTTGTGTTAAGGCCCTAGAGTGAGTCTCTCGAATGAATGTATTGGTGTGTTGCTGTCTATTAGATTTTTGGATAAATTTGTTAAAAAATAAAAAATAAAACATATGATGCTAAAAATAAGTGGGAATTAGCAAATTAAATGAATTAAAGCTGATAATTAGTAATTAAATGATTTAGAAGATAATTAAAACATACTTTATAATAATTTTATAAATATTTGAATTAAAATAAATTTAGTTAACAAACAATGGTGATATTTAAAATTCAGTTAATTTCTAAACAATCATAAAATTTTAATATGAGTCCAAACACTAACTAACACTATCTATGTAAAAGTAGATTACATATGTTAATATCAATATCTTTATTTCGCTAAACTTATATAGTATTATCTTATTTACTATAAAATTTTTTTTTTAAAATAAAATTCATTATATTATAAATAAATTTAATTTGTATATCATTATTCAAGATTAATTTTTTAAACAAGAACTTTTTATATAAAATATTATTTAAAACACTATTTGAGTGTGAAAATATTTAGATAATATTAGTATGTGTATGACAAGAACAAATATCAATGTATCCAAAATGTATATGTCATTAATCAAAAGGTATTTCCCATTTTAGCAACAAAAAAGAGAGTGTATAGCAATCTTTTCAAAATTTGATTTTAATAGTAATTTTTTAAATAGTAAAAATAAGATAATATTGATTAATTAATTATATTTATTACAAGTTTTCTTATTTTCTTTCAATAATTTCAAAATATTTAAGTAAGTTAAGTGGATGGAATTAAGTAAGCTACTATATATCATGCATTAGTTTTATATCATCAGCAAAAATATATATACAGATCTTGGGAGTAGAAAAACTATCCGTGAGTTGCTTTGGTAGTAGTAGAATAATATATCTGAAAAGCTGCAACTTATTGTCATTTTATATACACAAAGATCATATTTATTTGTGTTAAATAGATAGTAAAAAAAATAGCACCCATTAGTGTGATGAGCAATTATAGTGCACTCAGCTGGAACATTATTTAGATTGTTCTATTGTGGTGAATGTTCTAACCTTATTAGTCAGCGGGCAGTTAGCTTATTATTCCCAATTATTTTTAGTTATGATTTCTAAACTTGAAAGCAATTATTGTTTATAAACATGACATCTGTACACGATGAATCTAAACATATGCATGTATGATAGTTACAGTCTTTATAGCTCAAACCATTATTTAAATTTTTTTGTGAGAGAGTGGAGTTTTTTTATATGGAGATTGATGTGACAATTGATGACATTGATGTCAATGTCAGAAGGTGAGTTTGGGGAATAAATCTGTTAGTGTGTTATTTTGTATTTGTTTTATTTCATTTTGTTAGATTTTTTATTACATTTTGTAAAAATTAAAAATATAAAGCATAGGATGCAGACAAAAGAGGGGGTAATGGATGAGTACTTTATGGTCTGTCTGTCCTTGTGGAAAATTGATGGTCACTAAGTATTACATTTTAACAATACATTGTACAAAATTGATCGAGTAAATAGATAAAAGGATTATCGATTTCACGTATAAAGTCTTTTGTAATTGATCTTTGTACTAAGTAAGTTGGGTTAATTAGACCATTAGTGGCACATATGAATTTTAACACTAGCATTCATTCTTGATATAAGAGATGGATACCCCGGATCAGGAAATCTGGTTTCGTGTAGATACCTTTGCCAAAAGAGATCATGGAAGAAATTGAAGCAACGGGGAAAGCTGCAATATCACCAGAAGTTTTTTGCACTCGAGGAAAACAACCGGATGGTCCAAGGATGGAATGGATGAGTACGTTATGGTCTGTCCTTGTGGAAATCTTATGGTCACTAAATATCAAATTTTGACAATATAGTGTACAGAATTAATCGACTAAATAGATAAAAAGTTATTGATTTCATCTATAATGTCTTTTATAGTTGAAAATGTGGGGGCGCATCATGCTGAGAGGGCGCGCCCAAATTCTTTCCTTATCATAAAACTCCATTAGTTGCTCATCGGAGCAAGCTGAGGGTAGGCCTACACAAAAAAGCTTCCCATGTTCTTTCCTAAAACGTTTCTTCACAGCTTCACTGCATGGCTCGAACTCATCCCAGTCAAAGTCTAACTCATTTTCGGAGACTTCCCAATGTTGGAAAGGAATTGGAGAAGGTTCAGGGGAGGTAGAAAACTGAAGGGTGTCTTCATCAAAGAAATTCATTTCGTCAAGAAGGGGCGATATATTCTTTTCAGGCGCGCCCTCAGGAATAGGAGAGGTATGCGCGTCCTGAGATTTTTGGGGAGAAAGGCTTGGAGAAACAGCCCTGTAGGAGACTTTGTATGGTCCTGCACCATCGTTAACACCAATCTCGATGCCCATATACCTGTCCGTATTCAGGCTCTCCAACCAGTCGTCATCATCTAAGTCTGTGTTAGCAGGGATTGGAGATATATCTTTTTGGATTAGCTTTTGTTTACCCCTTCTCTGATTTAGAGGGACTTGGTCTTGAGAGTCGGTTGATGATTCTGTCATTATATCGCTAACTTTAAATTCCTGAATAAGGCGCACCTCTTGCTCCAAGAAGTGGGGAGTTCTGTGCGCATCTGGGAAGTCTGGTTTGAAGGAAATGGGAGGAGGAGAGTAGATCCCTAACTTGGTGCAAAAATTCTTAAAAGGATGAAAAGGAGAGGACGCGTCCTCGTCTTCCAGCTGTCAAGAAAACCAAAAAAATATTGAGGGCGCACCCAATTCGAAAGAATGAGAGAAGAAAATATAGAGGAAGATAAATAAAAAATGGAGGGTTTGGGAAGATAGTATTCATTGTGTTAAGGGTGACATATGTTAACCTCTACTTAATGCGCGTCCTATGCTACGAAGGCACGTCATGTTAAGGGAAAAACCTATGAAGCCTAGTATCAAGATTAAAGGATAAGAAATTGAAAGATTATAGGCCAATATAGGTGTGCCTTATGTAACGCCCTCCAGACCCGGGGTATAAGTCTAGGGGTTACTCCCTAATCACCACACATGTACAATCTGATTAACAAATAATAAAGAATTATATCTAACCCCTTTATCACTATCCAGGATCTTTTTAGGTTGAAGTATGAAAACAAGAACCACTAACTACTTTATTACAAATCAAATTTAAAATCTCACAAACTCTCTTTATTACAAACCATTGTCTAACCAGTTTTAAACTAAGATTATCTTTTATTCAATTACACACATTAACTATCTACACTCCACCTGTTCGGGCAACTCAAATCTTTCTTCCTGGATTGGGATCAACACCTTGGGTATGCGAGGATCCCGAGGCTTGACCCGCTTCTTTACCACTCGAGTCCTGATGCGTTTCATATTCCTTCTGAACTAAAAACAATAAGGTGAATAATAATAAAAATGGGGTGAGCCAAAAATTGATCAACAAGTCCGTAAAATATAAACAGTGGTAAAGCAGTTTAAGTAAATCAGTAACCTAGGTATATCTATAAAGATATAACCCCACGAGAATAGAAAGAAGGCCAATACTGGCGAGTACAACGAACTAACTCGACACAAGTTCGCATATATACCCTGCTGATCAGCCAGGATACAGTACATATTTATATCTCACTACGGCCCATATCAAGGATCAGGTTATGTCCCGGTCCTTAGGATTCAGTGAAGCTTAATCCCCAAAAGTATCATTATCCAGTGCTTGAAGTAGCAACCGGAACAATCAGTATGCTTTGATATATTCCAAACACCAGAATATATCAATATTTATAAATAAAAATTTGAATTAAGAAATTGAAATGAAATACAAACAAGAATCAAAAGAGTTCAAGCGTAATATGAATTTGAAGAAATTTCACTATTCTGAGAGTATAATAGGGGAAAAACTTGCCTTCTCTGCGACTCACTGCAAGTATATCACTTTCTTCTATTACCAATTTGATCTACCTTGCTGACTTAGCTTCTGTTAGAGAAAGAGAATGATTTAAACATCTCGTACTTCAATTGCGTCTCAAATCGATATCATATCGTTCTTATTGTCTACCCATGCGCTTATGACTGACTCGTATATCATATATGAACAATCAAGACTCGATTATCCACATAATACACACATAGCACACAAGCACGTAATCATTTTTATAGTTAGAATAATTTTTAGAACCAAAATCTACTCGCTGATCGATCAATTGATCATTATCTGACTCGTTTCCTATTTTCGGAATTTTTCGGACTCGTCTCGGCACGCAATTCGGTTGATAATCAAACAACTAACAAGGTCAACTAATTTCTAGGAGAAATTAGGTTTTAATAATATTTTTAATAAAAATAATTTATTTTTCCGAGAAAAAGGGCTTTCGTTTTGTTCGAATCAGACTAACGGTTAAATTATCATTAAATAAATACAGATAAATCAATTTATTATCCAATATAAATAATTATTACTAATTATTGAACCCTAAAAAAATTTTGAATAATTATTTAAGAAAAATCAAAATTAAAAATAATTTTTTTATAATTTTTGGAATTAAAATGAATTTCCAGAATCCGGCGAGTTCCCCGGACTCTGGCCATGTTCCGATAAGCCTTAAATCTTCACCGTTTGAGGTGATTTTTGTGTGGTTTCCATTGCAAATCTGTTCAACAAAATCATCCATATAACAATTTCTCCGGCCAAAATCGATCGAACACCGACCTAAACTCCGGCCAAAATCCTATCTTTTGATTCTGTAAATGAAACTTAACGTTCTATAGTGCAAATCAAAGATAAGAACACATACAAACTAACCCCTAACCTATCAGGAATCAAATATTCACAGAAATTATCGAGTTGTAATTTGAAAATTCGGTATAAACCCTAACAATCGAATATGACTATCCAGGTATCGTTTGTTCAATTAAACACCATAAATAAACTGTAAATCATCTCAGGAAGCTATATCAATCATCAAAACATCATTATAACCCTAGAATCAAAAATCCCTAATTCGAACATAAATCCTAGAAATCAAAAAATCAAAAACGATGTATTAAAACATGAAATTGATATCAAAAATATGAAGAATGGATCAAAACCTTCGATTTGGTTACTGGAACAGTTGATTTGATGTTGTATTCAGTCCAAAAGCAACGATTAATTCTTCGACCCGACCCTGTTCTTCATAACCCGGTTTTCAGAGAATTTGGGTATTTTTTGATTTTTTAATAATTAATTAATTAAAATTATAAAATAATTTGGCTATTTATGGAAGTAAAATTAATTCTCCTGATTAAAATTAAGGCCCTAATTCTAAACATTTTAAAATTAATAGGCCCCTAATTTTATAATTTTTGAGTATTAAAATTTAATTATTAAATATTTTATATATACAATATATATGCCAAAATATCCTAAAAAATGTGAATAATTAACAAATACAAAGAAATAATATAAATAAAAGTCCTATAATTTTATAAAAATAAAAATGTGATTTTTGTGGGGTTTTTAACACCCAGTGAGGCCCGGAAAAGTCATTTTTCGCGAAACGAGAAAATTTGTAATTTATCTAGATGTTCTAAATAATGCGATGGTAAAAGCTGTTTGATGAAAAATAAGACCCATTATTTTATTTGAAATATCTGCCTTAAAATCATGATTCGGGTCGTAAAACTTTTGAAATGAAAGCTACCAATGCAGAATAAAATATCTGAAAAAATACCTTAAAAATACCAGGATGACACATAATGCATGTAACACATAATAATTAGGGTTTGACAGTTAATTACACATAAATGACACATTAACACACATATCTTATTATAAATATGATATAATACAAACGTAATTTTCCCAGGCGTTACACCTTAAACACGCTATAGTAGCAATACTGGTAACAAAATGGGAGGACGCGCCTCATAATTAAATGTAAGGGCGCGCCATGGTCGGGTCTTGCGGAATGTACGTTTTTAAACCTAATTGAAGGTGAACGGTTAGGATTCCTAGAAACATGAAATTGAAAATTGAACTAAATGATTTTGGATCTAAAACAGCAAAGATTCAAAATTTACAAATATACATACACAGGTATATATACATAATTTCTTATACACTAAGAACAGTTAAAGAAGTCGAAAAGACAAAGTGACATGCAGTATAACATACATAATAAAACCAAAAAAGGAGAAAAACTTTACATTCCTTTTTAAGTGAAGAAGAGATTGATCAGAAAAAGCTGGGGAAATAGTGACCGAGAGAGAGGATTCCGAGCAATAAAATGGTATCGCCGGTGGTGGTGCTTTGAGAGAGTAAGAGGGAGGGTAAAAGTAAAATGTAAAAGAAAGGATGTGACTTGTATTTATAGCTGAAAAAGTGACAGCTGTTAAAATAAGTCACATCAATCACGTCAGGCACGATTTTGAAATAATTAGGGGAACCGTTTGAAAACTTTTAAAATTCTAGGACGCGCCATCTTAAAGGCGCGCCTCATATGGTTATCACAATAACTTGAAATTCTGAATGCAAAAATTTGAAACTCTAAAAAGGCATGCCATGTTTAGGGTGCGCCTAGTAAAATAGTTTTGGAAAGTTTGTTTATACAGATTTTGATAAGGATGGGAAAAAATTCCAGTCCCATTTTCAATGACATATGGAATTTGGGGAGTAGTTGTTATGCCCAAAAATTGGTATAAACAATATTCAGATTGAGATTAATTAAATAGTCAAAATTGGGGAAGAAACGGCTAAAATTAAGGAACAGATAAAGTTATGGAAAAAAAGTAGGCGCGCCCTGTGTGTAGGAAGGACGCGCCCTATAGTTTGATGGCTGATAAATAGGTTTATTTCAATGGACCCCATGTATAGTAGACTCCGTGGAGTGTTCTGTTTTCGCCATTTTTGCACACCATGTTAATTGTCCCTTTGCCCTCAATTTGTACTCGAGATCCATCACCAAACTTCACATGTCCTCGTAGTGTCTTGTCCAACTTTTCAATTTTTTCACGACACCCGGTCATGTGGTTACTTGCTCCGTTATCGAGATACCACATATTATCTGCTTCCTCCTTTGTGTTCGATTTTGATCCTTCACTGAGCAAAATCACACCGTTTGTTGTTTCATTACTTATTATCATTAGGAGAGCAGGTTCATCATCAGCTGTTTGTGACAAATGCACTTTTCCGCGATGCACTTTGTCCCTCTTCGGTTTTCTACATTCGGCAGCGAAATGCCCATATGCTCCACAGTTGAAACACTTTATTTTACTTCGATCAATTCTGTCACGACCTCCCTGATTATCCCGTCCATGAAAACCGTTTCCACCTCGATTAGATATTTGCAGCCATTCTTCACGTGTAAGCAGAAGCTTCCCACTACTGGCTTCATATTTTGACCATTCTTCCTCAGTCATGAGTAGTTGTTGCCCTTCTTTGCTCTCACCTTGTCCTGAAAGATGTTATTCATGAGCCTTCAACGAGCCAATTACCTCCACTATAGACATTGTTTCTAAATTGCCAAATTGCTCAAGTGTTGAGGTAATTTGTAGAAACTTTGTTGGAACTGCCCGTAGGATTTTCTTCACAACGTACTTCTCTCCAATTGATTCTCCAAGTGCCCTGATCTTCGCAACCCAGCCATTCAATTTAAAACAAAAGTCATCCAATTGCTCCGTCTCATTCATCTTCAGCGACTCAAACTCCGCCTTGAGAGTTTGGGCCTTAAATTTCTTCACCCTATCAGCACCTAAAGACGTTGTTTTAATGGCTGGCCAGACTTGTTTGGCAGTTGTACGCTCCGCTAGTTTCAACAGCAGTTCTTCTGAGATTTCCTGGTAGATCATCGTCATAGCACGTTTATCCGCCTTGTCCTCGATGGGTGCTTTTGGGTCCTTGGGCTCTACTGCTTCCCACACGTTATATGCCTGCAAATATACTTTCATTTTCATAGCCCAGGCAGTATAATTTATTTTTGTTAGCATTGGGTAGCTAAGCCCAATTTGCCTGTCTTTGCCCTTGCTTGAATCTGCCATTGTTGTGTCTCGATACTACGTTTCTCTAACTGTTTATAGTGCTCTGATACCAGATGTTAGAAAGTAAAGATAATTGTTTAGAAATGCAACTAGGATTACAGAATAAAACAGGAAGAATTACACGATAAATAAAGAAAGCAGCTAACATCCATAACTCCTACAAACCAGGTCACACTCTTGTTTTATCTCCATGAACACCAAACTGACTATAACTACTTCAACATATACACGTTAGTTTATTCAAAACATTATTAAATAAAACAAACAAATAGAACATGTTTAGAAGTAAACTCAACAACAAGTACACGATAATAAGTTGCTGCTTTCCAAGTTCTAACAGAGTATTTTTTTTAAAAGACGATTCTACTACCAAAATAGCTCACTGATAGTTTTTCTACTCCTAATAGCAACTGCAATACAAATGTAATGTTGCTTATTTTTAGTGGGATCCAACTTATATCACCTCAACAAAAAATGACCTTTCTAGAAAGTGACCAACTTATTCCAATGCTAAGACTCATTTGTCAGAAGTGCTACACCTTTATCATTCAACACTTGTGCCACCCGGTTCAAGTCTCATAGCTCCAATGCAAAATAAAAGAAAAATGAGGAGGCCGGATGTCTAGAGGCTCTCAAATGGGCAGCATTGGAGCTCGTACAGCACTCAATTGCTCAGCCCACTAATGCATGCTAACTTTTTTCCACTATCCACCTAACACAATTAAAAAGATGATTCTACTACCAAAGCAGCTGGCCCAGAATTTTTCTACTCCTATACTTGTAGCTGATATTCACCCTACTAAAAAAATTCTAAAAATTCTACAAAGGAATTAATCTTGAATAATGATATAAAAATTAAATTTATTTATAATATAATAATTTATAATTTAAAAATTAAATTTAATACTAAATGAGATAATCTTATATAAGTGTAGGGGCACAAATATATTGATATTAACATATGTAATCTACTTTTACTTTAAAAGAATAGTGTTAGTTTGTTTTTCGACTAATATTAAAATTTTATGATTGCTTAGAAATAAACTGAATTTTAAATTTCACCATTGTTTGTTAACTAAATTTAAATTAATTCAAATATTTATTAAATTATTATAAAGTAGGTTTTAGTTATCTTCTAAATCATTAATTTACTAATTATCAACTATAATTCATTTAATTTGGTGATTCCCACTTATTTTTAGCACATATGTTTTATATATTATTTTTTAAGAAATTTATCCAAATATCTAATAGACGGTAATACACCAATATATTCATTCTAAAAATTTATTTTAATTTAAATATTTATTAAATTATTATAAAGTAGGTTTTAGTTATCTTCTAAATCATTTATTTATTTGCTGATTCCCACTTATTTATAGCATCACATATTCTATTTTTTTAATTTTTAACAAATTTATCCAAAAATCTAATAGACAGTAACACACCAATACATTCATTCTAGAGACTCACTCTAGGGCCTTAACACAACTAGGTCACAGTCATTTTTCCCCTCTCTCAAAAAAAGACCTGGATAATGGAATGCAAGGCCATAAATATTGTTCATACATATATTTAGAGTCACTACATATGTCTCAATAAATGTCTGTTTTCAAGTTTAGAAACCACAACTAAAACTAATTGAAGATAGTAAGCTAATTGCTCACCACTCATTAGAGTTCTATAAGGTTAGAACCTTTCCCAGAAAAGGATGATTGAAATAATACTCTGCATGCTAACCTTTTTCCACTATCCACCTAACACAATCACAAATACACGACAATAACTGCTGTTTTCCAAGTTCTGACAAAGTAACATTTTTTAAAAGATGATTTTACTACCAAAGCAGCTAACTGATAATTTTTCTACTCCTAATACCAACTACAATGCAAATGTCAGGTTGCGTATTTTCAGTGGGACCCAACTTATATCACCTGAACAAAAAATGGCATCTCTAGATAATGAACAACTTATTCAAATGCTAAGACTCATTTGTCAGAAGTGTTATACCTTTAGCATTCAACACTTGTGCAAAGCGGGGTTCAATTCTCATAGCTCCAATATAAAATAAAAGAAAAATGAGGAGGTCGGATGTCTAAAGGCTCTCAAATGGGCTCAATTTCTCACCCCACTAATGCATGCTAACCTTTTTCCATTATCCACCTAATACAAACAAATACAGATCTATATCTGTGTGTATATAATGACAATAAATTGCTGCTTTCCAAGACATTTGATATTCACCCAACTAAAAAAATTCTAAAAAACTCTACAAAGGAATTAATCTTGAATAATGATATAAAAATTAAATTGATTTATAATTTAAGAAATTATATTTTAAAAATGAAATTTCATACTAATTAAGACAATCTTAGATAAGTTTAGGGGAACAAAGACATTGATATTAACATATGTAATCTACTTTTATGTTAAAAGAATAGTGTTAGTGTTTGGCCTGATATTAAAATTTTATGATTGCTTAGAAATTAACTCAATTTTAAATTTCACCATTGTTTTTTAACTAAATTTATTTTAATTCAAATATTTAATAAATTATTATAAAGTACGTTTTAGTTATCTTCTAAATTATTAATTTACTAATTATCAACTATAATTCATTTAATTTGCTGATTCCCACTTATTTTTAGCATCATATGTTTTATATATTATTTTTTAAGAAATTTATCCAAAAATCTAATATACCGCAATACACCAATATATTCATTCTAGAGACTCACTCTAGGGTCTTAACACAACTCAGTCACAACCATCTTTCCCCCTCTCTCAAAAAAAGATCTGGATAATGGAGTGCAAGGCCATAACTATTGTTCATGTGTGTCTTACAGTAAATGGGTGTTTTCAAGTCTAAAAGCCACTACTAAAAATAATTGAAGATAGTAAGCTAATTGCTCACCACTCATTCGAATTCTACAAGGTTAGAACCTTCCCTAGAAAAAGATGATTGAAATAATATTGCACATGTATTGCACCACTCAATTGCTCAGCCCAGCGATGCATGCATGCTAACTTTTTTCCACACCTAACACAAACAAGTACATGACAATAAGTTGATGTTTTCCAAATTGTGACACAGTAATTTTTTGAAAAGATGACTCTACTACCAAAGCACCTCACTGATAGTTTTTCTACTCCTAATAGCAACTGCAATACAAATGTCAGGTTGCCTATTTTTAGTGGGACCCAACTTATATCACCTCAACTAAAAAGAATGGCCTCTCTAAGTGTCCAACTTATCCACCTAACACAAACAAATACAGATCTATGCCTGTGTATATATAATGACAATAAATTGGTACTTTATAGGACATAGTAATATTTTAAAAAGATGATTCTACTACCAAAGCAGCTCACCCAGAGTTTTTCTACTCCTATACGTGCAGCTGATATTCACCCTAATAAAAAAATTCTAAAAACTCTACAAAGGAATTAATCTTGAATAATGATATAATAATTAAATTTATTTATAATATAATATATTATATTTTAAAAATTAAATTTCATACTAAATAAGAGAATATTATATAAGTTTAGGGGAACAAAGATATTGATATTAACATATGTAATCTACTCTTACGTTAAAAGAATAGTGTTAGTTAGTGTTTGGACTGATATTAAAATTTTATGATTGCTTATAAATTAACTGAATTTTAAATTTCACCATTGTTAGTTAACTAAATTTATTTTAATTCAAATATTTATTAAATTATTATAAAGTAGGTTTTAGTTATCTTATAAATCATTTATTTACTAATTATCAACTTTAATTCATTTATTTGTTGATTCCCACTTATTTTTAGCATCACATGTTCTATTTTTTTAATTTTTAACAAATTTATCCAAAAATCTAATAGACAGCAACACACCAATACATTCATTCTAGAGACTCACTCTAGGGCCTTAACACAACTCGGTCACAGCCATCTTTCCCCTCTCTCAAAAAAAGACCTGGATAATGGAAGGCAAGGCCATAAATTTTGTTCATGCATATATTTAGAGTCACTACAGATGTCTTACAATAAATGTCTGTTTTCAAGTTTAGAAACCACAACTAAAAATAATTGAAGATAGTAAGCTAATTGCTCACCACTCATTAGAGTTCTATAAGGTTAGAACCTTCCCCAGAAAAGGATGATTGAAATAATACTGTGCATGCTAACTTTTTTCCACTATCCACCTAACACAATCACAAATACACGACAATAATTGCTGCTTTCCAAGTTCTGACAGAGTTATATTTTTTAAAAGATGATTTTACTACCAAAGCAGCTCACTGATAATTTTTCTACTCCTAATAGCAACTACAATGCAAATGTCAGGTTGCCTAATTAAAGTGGGACCCAACTTATATCACCTCAACTAAAAATAATGGCCTCTCTAACTGTCCAACTTATTCTAATGTTAAGACTCATTTGTCAGAAGTGCTAAACCTTTATCATTCAATACTTGTGCAAGCCGCTTCAAATCTCGTAGCTCCAATGCAAAATAAAAGAAAAATGACGAGGGCTGATGTCTAAAGGCTCTCAAATGGGCAGCACTGGACCACTCAATTGCTCAGCCCACTAGTACATGCTAACTTTTTTTCACTATCCACCCAACACAAACAAATACAGATCTATGTGGTGTATATATAATGACAATAAATTGGTACTTTACAAGACATAGTAATATTTTATAAAGATGATTCTACTACCAAAGCAGCTCAACCAGAGTTTTTCTACTCCTATACGTGCAGCTGATATTCACCCTAATAAAAAAATTCTAAAAACTCTACAAAGGAATTAATCTTGAATAATGATATAATAATTAAATTTATTTATAATATAATATATTATATTTTAAAAATTAAATTTCATACTAAATAAGAGAATATTATATAAATTTAGGGGAACAAAGATATTGATATTAACATATGTAATCTACTCTTACGTTAAAAGAATAGTGTTAGTTAGTGTTTGGAGTGATATTAAAATTTTATGATTGCTTAGAAACTAACTGAATTTTAAATTTCACCATTGTTAGTTAACTAAATTTATTTTAATACAAATATTTATTAAATTATTATAAAGTAGGTTTTAGTTATCTTCTAAATCATTTATTTACTAATTATCAACTTTAATTCATTTATTTGCTGATTCCCGCTTATTTTTAGCATCACATGTTCTATTTTTTTAATTTTTAACAAATTTATCCAAAAATCTAATAGACAGCAACACACCAATACATTCATTCTAGAGACTCACTCTAGGGCCTTAACACAACTCGCTCACAGCCATCTTTCCCCTCTCTCAAAAAAAGACCTGGATAATGGAATGCAAGGTCATAAATATTGTTCATGCATATATTTAGAGTCACTACAGATGTCTTACAATAAATGTCTGTTTTCAAGTTTAGAAACCACAACTAAAAATAATTGAAGATAGTAAGTTTATTGCTCACCACTCATTAGAGTTCTATAAAGTTAAAACCTTCCCCAGAACAGGATGATTGAAATAATAATGTGCATGCTAACTTTTTTCCACTATCCACCTAACACAATCACAAATACACCACAATAATTGCTGCTTTCCAAGTTCTGACAAAGTAATATTTTTTAAAAGATGATTTTACTACCAAAGCAGTGATAATTTTTCTACTCCTAATAGCAACTACAATGCAAATATGAGGTTGCCTATTTTCAGTGGGACCCAACTTATATCACCTCAATAGAAAATGGCATATCTAGATAGTGAACAACTTATTCAAATGCTAAGACTTATTTGTCAAAAGTGTTAGACCTTTAGCATTCAGCACTTGTGCAACCCCGTTCAATTCTCATAGCACCAATGGAAAATAAAAGAAAAATGAGGAGGCCTGATGTCTAAAGGCTCTCAAATGGGAAGCACTGGAGCTGCTGCAGCACTCAATTGCTCACCCCACCAATGCATGCTAACCTTTTTCCATTATCCACCTAACACAAACAAATACAGATCTATATCTGTGTGTATATAATGACAATAAATTGCTGCTTTCCAAGACATTTGATATTCACCCTACTAAAAAAATTCTAAAAACTCTACAAAGGAATTAATCTTGAATAATGATATAAAAATTAAATTTATTTATAATATAATAAATTATATTTTAAAAATTAAATTTCATTCTAAATAAGACAATCTTAGATAAGTTTAGGGGAACAAACATATTGATATTAACATATGTAATCTATTTTATGTTAAAAGAATAGTGTTAGTTAGTGTTTGGATTGATATTAAAATTTTATGATTGCTTAGAAATTAACTCAATTTTAAATTTTACCATTGTTTTTAACTAAATTTATTTTAATTCAAATATTTATTAAATTATTATAAAGTACGTTTTAGTTATCTTCTTAATCATTAATTTACTAATTATCAACTTTAATTCATTTAGTTTGCTGATTCCAACTTATTTTTAGCATCATATGTTTTATATATTATTTTTTAAGAAATTTACCCAAAAATCTAATATAGCCCAATACACCAATATATTCATTCTAGAGACTCACTCTAGGGTCCCCCCTCTCAAAAAAAGACCTGGATAATGGAGTGCAAGGCCATAACTATTGTTCATGCATGTCTTATAGTAAATGCGTGTTTTCAAGTTTAAAAGCTACTACTAAAAATAATTGAAGATAGTAAGCTAATTGCACACCATTCATTCGAATTCTACAAGGTTAGAACCTTCCCTAGAAAAAGATGATTGAAATAATATTGCAGCTGTATTGCACCACTCAATTGCTCAGCCCACCCATGCATGCATGCTAACTTTTTCCACACCTAACACAAACAAGTACTTGAGAATAAGTTGATGCTTTCCAAATTGTGACACAGTAATTTTTTGAAAAGATGACTCTACTACCAAATCAGTGTTTCTAATCCTAATAGCAACTGCAATACAAATGTTAGGTTGCCTATTTTTAGTGGGACCCAACTTATATCACCTCAACCAAAAATAATGGCCTCTCTAACTGTCCAACTTATTCCAATGTTAAGACTCATTTGTCAGAAGTGATATACCTTTATCATTCAATACTTGTGCAACCCGGTTCAAATCTCATAGCTCCAATGCAAAATAAAAGAAAAATGATGAGGCCCGATGTCTAAAGGCTCTCAAATGGGCAGCACTGGAGCTGCTGCACCACTCAATTGCTCAGCCCACTAGTTCATGCTAACTTTTTTTCACTATCCACCTAACACAAATAAATACAGATCTATGTCTGTGTATATATAATGACAATAAATTGGTACTTTACAAGACATAGTAATATTTTAAAAAGATAATTCTACTACCAAAGCAGCTCACCCAGAGTTTTTCTACTCCTATACGTGCAGCTGATATTCACCCTAATAAAAAATTCTAAAAACTCTAGAAAGGAATTAATCTTGAATAATGATATAATAATTAAATTTATTTATAATATAATATATTATATTTTAAAAATTAAATTTCATACTAAATAAGAGAATATTATATAAGTTTAGGGGAACAAAGATATTGATATTAACATATGTAATCTACTCTTACGTTAAAAGAATAGTGTTAGTTAGTGTTTGGACTGATATTAAAATTTTATGATTGCTTAGAAATTAACTGAATTTTAAATTTCACCATTGTTAGTTAACTAAATTTATTTTAATTCAAATATTTATTAAATTATTATAAAGTAGGTTTTAGTTATCTTATAAATCATTTATTTACTAATTATCAACTTTAATTCATTTATTTGCTGATTCCCACTTATTTTTAGCATCACATGTTCTATTTTTTTAATTTTTAACAAATTTATCCAAAAATCTAATAGACAGCAACACACCAATACATTCATTCTAGAGACTCACTCTAGGGCCTTAACACAACTCGGTCACAGCCATCTTTCCCCTCTCTCAAAAAAAGACCTGGATAATGGAATGCAAGGCCATAAATATTGTTCATGCATATATTTAAAGTCACTACAGATGTCTTACAATAAATGTCTGTTTTCAAGTTTAGAAACCACAACTAAAAATAATTGAAGATAGTAAGCTAATTGCTCACCACTCATTAGAGTTCTATAAGGTTAGAACCTTCCCCAGAAAAGGAAGATTGAAATAATACTGTGCATGCTAACTTTTTTCCACTATCCACCTAACACAATCACAAATACACCACAATAATTGCTGCTTTCCAAGTTCTGACAGAGTAATATTTTTTAAAAGATGATTTTACTACCAAAGCAGTTGAGTGATAGTTTTTCTACTCCTAATAGCAACTGCAATACAAATGTTAGGTTGCCTATTTTTAGTGGGACCCAACTTATATCACCTCAACTAAAAATAATGGCCTCTCTAACTGTCCAACTTATTCCAATATTAAGACTCATTTGTCAGAAGTGCTATACCTTTATCATTCTATACTTGTGCAACCCGTTCAAATCTGATAGCTCCAATGCAAAATAAAAGAAAAATGACCAGGCCTGATGTCTAAAGGCTCTCAAATGGGCAGCACTCGAGGTGCTGCACCACTCAATTGCTCAGCCCACTAGTGCATGCTAACTTTTTTTCACTATCCACCTAACACAAACAAATACAGATCTATGTTGTGTATATATAATGATAATAAATTGGTACTTTACAAGACATAGTAATATTTTATAAAGATGATTCTACTACCAAAGCAGCTCACCGAGAGTTTTTCTACTCCTATACGTGCAACTGATATTCACCCTAATAAAAAAATTCTAAAAACTCTACAAAGGAATTAATCTTGAATAATGATATAATAATTAAATTTATTTATAATATAATATATTATATTTTAAAAATTAAATTTCATACTAAATATGAGAATATTATATAAGTTTAGGGGAACAAAGATATTGATATTAACATTTGTAATCTACTCTTACGTTAAAAGAATAGTGTTAGTGTTTGGAGTGATATTAAAATTTTATGATTGCTTAGAAACTAACTGAATTTTAAATTTCACCATTGTTAGTTAACTAAATTTATTTTAATTCAAATATTTATTAAATTATTATAAAGTAGGTTTTAGTTATCTTCTAAATCATTTATTTACTAATTATCAACTTTAATTCATTTATTTGCTGATTCCCACTTATTTTTAGCATCACATGTTCTATTTTTTTAATTTTTAACAAATTTATCCAAAAATCTAATAGACAGCAGCACACCAATACATTCATTCTAGAGACTCACTCTAGGGCCTTAACACAACTCGGTCACAGCCATCTTTCCCCTCTCTCAAAAAAAGACCTGGATAATGGAAGGCAAGGCCATAAATATTGTTCATGCATATATTTAGAGTCACTACAGATGTCTTACAATAAATGTCTGTTTTCAAGTTTAGAAACCACAACTAAAAATAATTGAAGATAGTAAGCTAATTGCTCACCACTCATTAGAGTTCTATAAGGTTAGAACCTTCCCCAGAAAAGGATGATTGAAATAATACTGTGCATGCTAACTTTTTTCCACTATCCACCTAACACAATCACAAATACACGACAATAATTGCTGCTTTCCAAGTTCTGACAGAGTTATATTTTTTAAAAGATGATTTTACTACCAAAGCAGCTCACTGATAATTTTTCTACTCCTAATAGCAACTACAATGCAAATGTCAGGTTGCCTAATTAAAGTGGGACCCAACTTATATCACCTCAACTAAAAATAATGGCCTCTCTAACTGTCCAACTTATTCTAATGTTAAGACTCATTTGTCAGAAGTGCTAAACCTTTATCATTCAATACTTGTGCAAGCCGCTTCAAATCTCGTAGCTCCAATGCAAAATAAAAGAAAAATGACGAGGGCTGATGTCTAAAGGCTCTCAAATGGGCAGCACTGGACCACTCAATTGCTCAGCCCACTAGTACATGCTAACTTATTCAAATGCTAAGACTCATTTGTCAGAAGTGTTATACCTTTAGCATTCAGCACTTGTGCAACCCGGTTCAATTCTCATAGCACCAATGCAAAATAAAAGAAAAATGAGGAGGCCGGATGTCTAAAGGCTCTCAAATGGGAAGCACTGGAGCTGCTGCAGCACTCAATTGCTCACCCCACCAATGCATGCTAACCTTTTTCCATTATCCACCTAACACAAACAAATACAGATCTATATCTGTGTGTATATAATGACAATAAATTGCTGCTTTCCAAGACATTTGATATTCACCCTACTAAAAAAATTCTAAAAACTCTACAAAGGAATTAATCTTGAATAATGATATAAAAATTAAATTTATTTATAATATAATAAATTATATTTTAAAAATTAAATTTCATACTAAATAAGACAATCTTAGATAAGTTTAGGGGAACAAAGATATTGATATTAACATATGTAATTTATTTTATGTTAAAAGAATAGTGTTAGTTAGTGTTTGGACTGATATTAAAATTTTATGATTGCTTAGAAATTAACTCAATTTTAAATTTCACCATTGTTTTTAACTAAATTTATTTTAATTCAAATATTTATTAAATTATTATAAAGTACGTTTTAGTTATCTTCTTAATCATTAATTTACTAATTATCAACTTTAATTCATTTAGTTTGCTGATTTCAACTTATTTTTAGCATCATATGTTCTATATATTATTTTTAAGAAATTTACCCAAAAATCTAATATAGCCCAATACACCAATATATTCATTCTAGAGACTCACTCTAGGGTCCCCCTCTCTCAAAAAAAGACCTGGATAATGGAGTGCAAGGCCATAACTATTGTTCATGCATGTCTTACACTAAATGCGTGTTTTCAAGTTTAAAAGCCACTACTAAAAATAATTGAAGATAGTAAGCTAATTGCTCACCATTCATTCGAATTCTACAAGGTTAGAACCTTCCCTAGAAAAAGATGATTGAAATAATATCACCACTCAATTGCTCAGCCCACCCATGCATGCATGCTAACTTTTTTCCACACCTAACACAAACAAGTACATGAGAATAAGTTGATGCTTTCCAAATTGTGACACAGTAATTTTTTGAAAAGATGACTCTACTACCAAAGCACCTCACTGATAATTTTTCTACTCCTAATAGCAACTGCAATACAAATGTTAGGTTGCCTATTTTTAGTGGGACCCAACTTATATCACCTCAACTAAAAATAATGGCCTCTCTAATTGTCCAACTTAATCCAATGTTAAGACTCATTTGTCAGAAGTGCTATACCTTTATCATTCAATACTTGTGCAACCCGGTTCAAATCTCATAGCTCCAATGCAAAATAAAAGAAAAATGACGAGGCCCGATGTCTAAAGGCTCTCAAATGGGCAGCACTGGAGCACTCAATTGCTCAGCCCACTAGTTCATGTAACTTTTTTTCACTATCCACCTAACACAAATAAATACAGATCTATGTCTGTGTATATATAATGACAAAAAATTGGTACTTTACAAGACATAGTAATATTTTAAAAAGATGATTCTACTACCAAAGCAGCTCACCCAGAGTTTTTCTACTCCTATATGTGCAGCTGATATTCACCATAATAAAAAAATTCTAAAAACTCTACAAAGGAATTAATCTTGAATAATGATATAATAATTAAATTTATTTATAATATAATATATTGTATTTTAAAAATTAAATTTTATACTAAATAAGAGAATATTATATACGTTTACGGGAACAAAGATATTGATATTAACATATGTAATCTACTCTTACGTTAAAAAAATAGTGTTAGTTAGTGTTTGGACTGATATTAAAATTTTATGATTGCTTAGAAATTAACTGAATTTTAAATTTCACCATTGTTAGGTAACTAAATTTATTTTAATTCAAATATTTATTAAATTATTATAAAGTAGGTTTTAGTTATCTTATAAATCATTTATTTACTAATTATCAACTTTAATTCATTTATTAGCTGATTCCCACTTATTTTTTTAATATTTAACAAATTTATCCAAAAATCTAATAGACAGCAACACACCAATACATTCATTCTACAGACTCACTCTAGGGCCTTAACACAACTGGGTCACAACCATCTTTCCCCCTCTCTCAAAAAAAGACATGGATAATGGAATGTAAGGCCATAAATATTGTTCATGCATATATTTAGAGTCACTACAGATGTCTTACCATAAATGTCTGTTTTCAAGTTTAGAAACCATAACTAAAAATAATTGAAGATAGTAAGCTAATTGCTCACCACTCATTAGAGTTCTATAAGGTTAGAACCTTCCCCAGAAAAGGATGATTGAAATAATACTGTGCATGCTAACTTTTTTCCACTATCCACCTAACACAATCACAAATACACCACAATAATTGCTGCTTTCCAAGTTCTGACAGAGTTATATTTTTTAAAAGATGATTTTACTACCAAAGCAGCTCACTGATAATTTTTCTACTCCTAATAGCAACTACAATGCAAATGTCAGGTTGCCTAATTAAAGTGGGACCCAACTTATATCACCTCAACAAAAAATGGCATCTCTAGATAGTGAACAACTTATTCAAATGCTAAGACTCATTTGTCAGAAGTGTTATACCTTTAGCATTAACACTTGTGCAACCCCGTTCAATTCTCATAGCTCCAATGCAAAATAAAAGAAAAATGAGGAGGGAGGATGTCTAAAGGCTCTCAAATGGGCAGTGGAGCTGCTGCAGCACTCAATTGCTCACCCCACTAATGCATGCTAACCTTTTTCCATTATCCACCTAACAAAAACAAATAGAGATCTATATGTGTGTGTATATAATGACAATAAATTGCTGCTTTCCAAGACATTTGATATTCACCCTACTAAAAAAATTCTAAAAACTCTACAAAGGAATTAATCTTGAATAATGATATAAAAATTAAATTTATTTATAATATAATAAATTATATTTGAAAAAGTAAATTTCATACTAAATAAGATAATCTTATATAAGTTTAGGAGAACAAAGATATTGATATTAACATATGTAATCTACTTTTACGTTAAAAGAATAGTGTTAGTTATTATTTGGCATGATATTAAAATTTTATGATTGCTTAGAAATTAAATTAATTTTAAATTTCACCATTGTTTGTTAACTAAATTTATTTTAATTCAAATATTTATTAATTATTATAAAGTACGTTTTAGTAATCTTCTAAATCATTAATTTACTAATTATCAACTTTAATTCATTTAATTTGCTGATTCCCACTTATTTTTAGCATCATATGTTTTATATTTTATTTTTTAAGAAATTTATCCAAAAATTTAAGAATACATTCATTCCACAGACTCACTCTAGGGCCTTAACATAACTCAGCCATCTTTCCCCCCTCTCTCAAAAAAAGACCTAGATAATGGAGTGTAAGACCATAATTATTGTTCATAAAAGACCTAGATAATAGAGTGCAAGGCCATAATTATTGTTCATGCATATATTTAGACTCACTTAGACTCACTACAGATGTCTTACCGTAAATGAGTGTTTTCTAAGTTTAGAAGCCACAACTAAAATAATTGAAGATAGTAAGATAATTGATCACGACTCATTTGAATTCTACAAGGTTAGAACCTTAACGAGAAAAGGATGACACCACTCAATTGCTCAGCCCACCTATGCATGCTAACTTTTTCCACACCTAACACAAACAAGTACATGACAACAAACAAACAAATATAGATCTATATTTGTTTGTGTTATTTCAATCGTCATTTTTTAGGAAGGATCTAGCCTTATAGAATTTTAATGAGTAGTGAGCAATTAGCTTACTATCTTCAATTATTTTTAGTTGTGAATTCTAAACTTGAAAGCAAGCATTTATGGTAAGACATCTGCGGTGAGTCTAAACATATGCATAAACAGTAGTTATAGCCTTGCACTCCATTATCTAGGTCTTTTTTTGAGAGAGGGAAAGAAGTTGTGTTAAGGACTAGGGTGAGTCTCTGGAATGAATGTATTGGTGTGTTGTTGTCTATTAAATTTTTGGATAAATTTATTAAAAAATAAAAAATAAAAATATAATGCTAAAAATAAGTGGGAATCAGCAAATTAAAAAATTAAAATTGATAATTAGTAAATAAATGATTTAGAAGATAACTAAAAAGTACTTTATAATAATTTAATAAATATTTGAATTAAAATAAATTTAGTTAACAAACAATGGTGAAATTTAAAATTCAATTAATTTCTAAGCAATCATAAAATTTTAATATCAGTCCAAACACTAACTAACATTATTCTTTTAACATAAAAGTAGATTACATATGTTAATATCAATATCTTTGTTCCCCTAAACTTATATAATATTATCTTATTTAGTGTGAAATTTAATTTTTAAAATATAATTCATTATATTATAAATAAATTTAATTTTTATATCATTATTCAAGATTAATTCTTTGTAGAGTTTTTAGAGTTTTTTTTCCTAGGGTGAATATCAGCTGCAAGTATTAGGAGTAGAAAAACTCTCCCCCTGAGCTGCTTTGGTAGGAGAATCATCTTTTTAAAATATTACTATGCCTTGGAAAGCAGCAATTTATTGTCATTATATATACACAGACATAGATCTGTATTCGTTTGTGTTAGGGGATAGTGGAAAAAAGTTACATGCATTAGCTGCTCTTTTATTTTGTATTGGAGCTGTGAGACTTGAACCGGGTAGCACAAGTGTGAATGATAAAGATATAGCACTTGTGACAAATGAGTCTTAGCATTGGAATAAGTTGGTCACTTTCTAGAGAGGCCATTTTTTGTTGAGGTGATGTAAGTTGGGTCCCACTAAAAATAGGCAACCGTTCATTTGCACTGCAGTTGCTATTAGGAGTAGAAAAACTATCAGTGAGCCATGGTAGTACTAGAATCATCTTTTAAAAAAATTACTCTGTCAGAACTTGGAAAGGAACAACTTGTTGTCGTGTATTTGTTTGTATTAGGTGGATAGTGGAAAAAAGTTAGCATGCATAGGTGGGCTGAGCAATTGAGTGGTGCAATACAGTATTATTTCAATCATCCTTTTCTCAGGAAGGTTCTAACCTTATAAAATTCTAATGAGTCGTGAGCAATTAGCGTACTATCTTCAATTATTTTTAACCAGCATTTATTGTAAGACAACTGTAGTTCGTCTAAACATATGCATGAACAATAGTTATGGGCTTGCACTCCATTATCTAGGTCTTTTTTTGAGAGAGGGGGAAAGATGGTTGTGACTGAGTTGTGTTAAGGCCCTAGAGTGAGTCTCTGGAATGAATGTATTGGTGTGTTGCTGTCTATTAGATTTTTGGATAAATTTGTTAAAAAATAAAAAATAAAACATATGATGCTAAAAATAAGTGGGAATTAGCAAATTAAATGAATTAAAGTTGATAATTAGTAATTAAATGATTTAGAAGATAATTAAAACATACTTTATAATAATTTTATAAATATTTGAATTAAAATAAATTTAGTTAACAAACAATGGTGAAATTTAAAATTCAGTTAATTTCTAAACAATCATAAAATTTTAATATGAGTCCAAACACTAACTAACACTATCTATGTAAAAGTAGATTACATATGTTAATATCAATATCTTTATTTCGCTAAACTTATATAGTATTATCTTATTTACTATAAAATTTTATTTTTAAAATAAAATTCATTATATTATAAATAAATTTAATTTGTATATCATTATTCAAGATTAATTTTTTTAAACAAGAACTTTTTATATAAAATATTATTTAAAACCCTATTTGAGTGTGAAAATATTTAGATAATATTAGTATGTGTATGACAAGAACAAATATCAATGTATCCAAATGTATATGTCATTAATCAAAAGGTATTTCCCATTTTAGCAACAAAAAAGAGAGTGTATAGCAATCTTTTCAAAATTGATTTTAATAGTAATTTTTTAAATAGTAAAAATAAGATAATATTGATTAATTAATTATATTTATTACAAGTTTTCTTATTTTCTTTCAATAATTTCAAAATATTTAAGTAAGTTAAGTGGATGGAATTAAGTAAGCTACTATATATCATGCATTAGTTTTATATCATCAGCAAAAATATATATACAGATCTTGGGAGTAGAAAAAACTATCCGTGAGTTTGCTTTGGTAGTAGTAGAATAATATTATCTGAAAAGCTGCAACTTATTGTCATTTTATATACACAAAGATCATATTTATTTTGTGTTAAATAGATAGTAAAAAAATAGCACCCATTAGTGTGATGAGCAATTATAGTGCACTCAGCTGGAACATTTATTTAGATTGTTCTATTGTGGTGAATGTTCTAACCTTATAGTCAGCGGGCAGTTAGCTTATTATTCCCAATTATTTTTAGTTATGATTTCTAAACTGAAAGCAATTATGTTTATAAACATGACATCTGTACACGATGAATCTAAACATATGCATGTATGATAGTTACAGTCTTTTATAGCTCAAACCATTATTTAAATTTTTTTGTGAGAGAGTGGAGTTTTTTATATGGAGATTGATGTGACAATTGATGACATTGATGTCAATGTCAGAAGGTGAGTTTGGGGAATAAATCTGTTAGTGTGTTATTTTGTATTTGTTTTATTTCATTTTGTTAGATTTTTTATTACATTTTGTAAAAATTAAAAATATAAAGCATAGGATGCAGACAAAAGAGGGGGTAATGGATGAGTACTTTATGGTCTGTCTGTCCTTGTGGAAAATTGATGGTCACTAAGTATTACATTTTAACAATACATTGTACAAAATTGATCGAGTAAATAGATAAAAGGATTATCGATTTCACGTATAAAGTCTTTTGTAATTGATCTTTGTACTAAGTAAGTTGGGTTAATTAGACCATTAGTGGCACATATGAATTTTAACACTAGCATTCATTCTTGATATAAGAGATGGATACCCCGGATCAGGAAATCTGGTTTCGTGTAGATACCTTTGCCAAAAGAGATCATGGAAGAAATTGAAGCAAGGGGAAAGCTGCAATATCACCAGAAGTTTTTTGCACTCGAGGAAAACAACCGGATGGTCCAAGGATGGAATGGATGAGTACGTTATGGTCTGTCCTTGTGGAAATCTTATGGTCACTAAATATCAAATTTTGACAATATAGTGTACAGAATTAATCGACTAAATAGATAAAAAGTTATTGATTTCATCTATAATGTCTTTATAGTTGAAAATGTGGGGGCGCATCATGCTGAGAGGGCGCGCCCAAATTCTTTCCTTATCATAAAACTCCATTAGTTGCTCATCGGAGCAAGCTGAGGGTAGGCCTACACAAAAAAGCTTCCCATGTTCTTTCCTAAAACGTTTCTTCACAGCTTCACTGCATGGCTCGAACTCATCCCAGTCAAAGTCTAACTCATTTTCGGAGACTTCCCAATGTTGGAAAGGAATTGGAGAAGGTTCAGGGGAGGTAGAAAACTGAAGGGTGTCTTCATCAAAGAAATTCATTTCGTCAAGAAGGGGCGATATATTCTTTTCAGGCGCGCCCTCAGGAATAGGAGAGGTATGCGCGTCCTGAGATTTTTGGGGAGAAAGGCTTGGAGAAACAGCCCTGTAGGAGACTTTGTATGGTCCTGCACCATCGTTAACACCAATCTCGATGCCCATATACCTGTCCGTATTCAGGCTCTCCAACCAGTCGTCATCATCTAAGTCTGTGTTAGCAGGGATTGGAGATATATCTTTTTGGATTAGCTTTTGTTTACCCCTTCTCTGATTTAGAGGGACTTGGTCTTGAGAGTCGGTTGATGATTCTGTCATTATATCGCTAACTTTAAATTCCTGAATAAGGCGCACCTCTTGCTCCAAGAAGTGGGGAGTTCTGTGCGCATCTGGGAAGTCTGGTTTGAAGGAAATGGGAGGAGGAGAGTAGATCCCTAACTTGGTGCAAAAATTCTTAAAAGGATGAAAAGGAGAGGACGCGTCCTCGTCTTCCAGCTGTCAAGAAAACCAAAAAAAATATTGAGGGCGCACCCAATTTCGAAAGAATGAGAGAAGAAAATATAGAGGAAGATAAATAAAAAATGGAGGGTTTGGGCAAGATAGTATTCATTGTTGTTAAGGGTGACATATGTTAACCTCTACTTAATGCGCGTCCTATGCTACGAAGGCACGTCATGTTAAGTGGAAAAACCTATGAAGCCTAGTATCAAGATTAAAGGATAAGAAATTGAAAGATTATAGGCCAATATAGGTGTGCCTTATGTAACGCCCTCCAGACCCGGGGTATAAGTCTAGGGGTTACTCCCTAATCACCACACATGTACAATCTGATTAACAAATAATAAAGAATTATATCTAACCCCTTTATCACTATCCAGGATCTTTTTAGGTTGAAGTATGAAAACAAGAACCACTAACTACTTTATTACAAATCAAATTTAAAATCTCACAAACTCTCTTTATTACAAACCATTGTCTAACCAGTTTTAACTAAGATTATCTTTTATTCAATTACACACATTAACTATCTACACTCCACCTGTTCGGGCAACTCAAATCTTTCTTCCTGGATTGGGATCAACACCTTGGGTCTATGCGAGGATCCCGAGGCTTGACCGCTTCTTTACCACTCGAGTCCTGATGCGTTTCATATTCCTTCTGAACTAAAAACAATAAGGTGAATAATAATAAAAATGGGGTGAGCCAAAAATTGATCAACAAGTCCGTAAAAATATAAACAGTGGTTAAAGCAGTTTAAGTAAATCAGTAACCTAGGTATATCTATAAAGATATAACCCCACGAGAATAGAAGAAGGCCAATACTGGCGAGTACAACGAACTAACTCGACACAAGTTCGCATATATACCCTGCTGATCAGCAGGATACAGTACATATTTATATCTCACTACGGCCCATATCAAGGATCAGGTTATGTCCCGGTCCTTAGGATTCAGTGAAGCTTAATCCCCAAAAGTATCATTATCCAGTGCTTGATAGTAGCAACCGGAACAATCAGTATGCTTTGATATATTCCAAACACCAGAATATATCAATATTTATAAATAAAATTTGAATTAAGAAATTGAAATGAAATACAAACAAGAATCAAAAGAGTTCAAGCGTAATATGAATTTGAAGAAATTTCACTATTCTGAGAGTATAATAGGGGAAAACTTGCCTTCTCTGCGACTCACTGCAAGTATATCACTTTCTTCTATTACCAATTTGATCTACCTTGCTGACTTAGCTTCTGTTAGAGAAAGAGAATGATTTAAACATCTCGTACTTCAATTGCGTCTCAAATCGATATCATATCGTTTCTTATTGTCTACCCATGCGCTTATGACTGACTCGTATATCATATATGAACAATCAAGACTCGATTATCCACATAATACACACATAGCACACAAGCACGTAATCATTTTTATAGTTAGAATAATTTTAGAACCAAAATCTACTCGCTGATCGATCAATTGATCATTATCTGACTCGTTTCCTATTTTCGGAATTTTTCGGACTCGTCTCGGCACGCAATTCGGTTGATAATCAAACAACTAACAAGGTCAACTAATTTCTAGGAGAAATTAGGTTTTAATAATATTTTAATAAAAATAATTTATTTTTCCGAGGAAAAAGGGCTTTCGTTTTGTTCGAATCAGACTAACGGTTAAATTATCATTAAATAAATACAGATAAATCAATTTATTATCCAATATAAATAATTATTACTAATTATTGAACCCTAAAAAAATTTTGAATAATTATTTAAGAAAAATCAAAATTAAAATAATTTTTTTATAATTTTTGGAATTAAATGAATTTCCAGAATCCGGCGAGTTCCCCGGACTCTGGCCATGTTCCGATAAGCCTTAAATCTTCACCGTTTGAGGTGATTTTTGTGTGGTTTCCATTGCAAATCTGTTCAACAAATCATCCCATATAACAATTTCTCCGGCCAAAATCGATCGAACACCGACCTAAACTCCGGCCAAAATCCTATCTTTTGATTCTGTAAATGAAACTTAACGTTCTATAGTGCAAATCAAAGATAAGAACACATACAAACTAACCCCTAACCTATCAGGAATCAAATATTCACAGAAATTATCGAGTTGTAATTTGAAAAATTCGGTATATAACCCTAACAATCGAATATGACTATCCAGGTATCGTTTGTTCAATTAAACACCATAAATAAACTGTAAATCATCTCAGGAAGCTATATCAATCATCAAAACATCATTATAACCCTAGAATCAAAAATCCCTAATTCGAACATAAATCCTAGAAATCAAAAAATCAAAAACGATGTATTAAAACATGAAATTGATATCAAAAATATGAAGAATGGATCAAAACCTTCGATTTGGTTACTGGAACAGTTGATTTGATGTTGTATTCAGTCCAAAAGCAACGATTAATTCTTCGACCCGACCCTGTTCTTCATAACCCGGTTTTCAGAGGAATTTGGGTATTTTTTGATTTTTTAATAATTAATTAATTAAAATTATAAATAATTTGGCTATTTATGGAAGTAAAATTAATTCTCCTGATTAAAATTAAGGCCCTAATTCTAAACATTTTAAAATTAATAGGCCCCTAATTTTATAATTTTTGAGTATTAAAATTTAATTATTAAATATTTTATATATACAATATATATGCCAAAATATCCTAAAAAATGTGAATAATTAACAAATACAAAGAAATAATATAAATAAAAGTCCTATAATTTTATAAAATAAAAATGTGATTTTTGTGGGGTTTTTAACACCCAGTGAGGCCCGGAAAAGTCATTTTTCGCGAAACTGAGAAAATTTGTAATTTATCTAGATGTTCTAAATAATGCGATGGTAAAAGCTGTTTGATGAAAAATAAGACCCATTATTTTATTTGAAATATCTGCCTTAAAATCATGATTCGGGTCGTAAAACTTTTGAAATGAAAGCTACCAATGCAGAATAAATATCTGAAAAAATACCTTAAAAATACCAGGATGACACATAATGCATGTAACACATAATAATTAGGGTTTGACAGTTAATTACACATAAAGGACACATTAACACACATATCTTATTATAAATATGATATAATACAAACGTAATTTTCCCAGGCGTTACACCTTAAACACGCTATAGTAGCAATACTGGTAAACAAAATGGGAGGACGCGCCTCATAATTAAATGTAAGGGCGCGCCATGGTCGGGTCTTGCGGAATGTACGTTTTTAAACCTAATTGAAGGTGAACGGTTAGGATTCCTAGAAACATGAAATTGAAAATTGAACTAAATGATTTTGGATCTAAAACAGCAAAGATTCAAAATTTACAAATATACATACACAGGTATATATACATAATTTCTTATACACTAAGAACAGTTAAAGAAGTCGAAAAGACAAAGTGACATGCAGTATAACATACATAATAAAACCAAAAAGGAGAAAAACTTTACATTCCTTTTTAAGTGAAGAAGAGATTGATCAGAAAAAGCTGGGGAAATAGTGACCGAGAGAGAGGATTCCGAGCAATAAAATGGTATCGCCGGTGGTGGTGCTTTGAGAGAGTAAGAGGGAGGGTAAAAGTAAAATGTAAAGAAAGGATGTGACTTGTATTTATAGCTGAAAAAGTGACAGCTGTTAAAATAAGTCACATCAATCACGTCAGGCACGATTTTGAAATAATTAGGGGAACCGTTTGAAAACTTTTAAAATTCTAGGACGCGCCATCTTAAAGGCGCGCCTCATATGGTTATCACAATAACTTGAAATTCTGAATGCAAAAATTTGAAACTCTAAAAAGGCATGCCATGTTTAGGGTGCGCCTAGTAAAATAGTTTTGGAAAGTTTGTTTATACAGATTTTGATAAGGATGGGAAAAAAATTCCAGTCCCATTTTCAATGACATATGGAATTTGGGGAGTAGTTGTTATGCCCAAAAATTGGTATAAACAATATTCAGATTGAGATTAATTAAATAGTCAAAATTGGGGAAGAAACGGCTAAAATTAAGGAACAGATAAAGTTATGGAAAAAAAGTAGGCGCGCCCTGTGTGTAGGAAGGACGCGCCCTATAGTTTGATGGCTGATAAATAGGTTTATTTCAATGGACCCCATGTATAGTAGACTCCGTGGAGTGTTCTGTTTTCGCCATTTTTGCACACCATGTTAATTGTCCCTTTGCCCTCAATTTGTACTCGAGATCCATCACCAAACTTCACATGTCCTCGTAGTGTCTTGTCCAACTTTTCAATTTTTTCACGACACCCGGTCATGTGGTTACTTGCTCCGTTATCGAGATACCACATATTATCTGCTTCCTCCTTTGTGTTCGATTTGATCCTTCACTGAGCAAAATCACACCGTTTGTTGTTTCATTACTTATTATCATTAGGAGAGCAGGTTCATCATCAGCTGTTTGTGACAAATGCACTTTTCCGCGATGCACTTTGTCCCTCTTCGGTTTTCTACATTCGGCAGCGAAATGCCCATATGCTCCACAGTTGAAACACTTTATTTTACTTCGATCAATTCTGTCACGACCTCCCTGATTATCCCGTCCATGAAAACCGTTTCCACCTCGATTAGATATTTGCAGCCATTCTTCACGTGTAAGCAGAAGCTTCCCACTACTGGCTTCATATTTTGACCATTCTTCCTCAGTCATGAGTAGTTGTTGCCCTTCTTTGCTCTCACCTTGTCCTGAAAGATGTTATTCATGAGCCTTCAACGAGCCAATTACCTCCACTATAGACATTGTTTCTAAATTGCCAAATTGCTCAAGTGTTGAGGTAATTTGTAGAAACTTTGTTGGAACTGCCCGTAGGATTTTCTTCACAACGTACTTCTCTCCAATTGATTCTCCAAGTGCCCTGATCTTCGCAACCCAGCCATTCAATTTAAAACAAAAGTCATCCAATTGCTCCGTCTCATTCATCTTCAGCGACTCAAACTCCGCCTTGAGAGTTTGGGCCTTAAATTTCTTCACCCTATCAGCACCTAAAGACGTTGTTTTAATGGCTGGCCAGACTTGTTTGGCAGTTGTACGCTCCGCTAGTTTCAACAGCAGTTCTTCTGAGATTTCCTGGTAGATCATCGTCATAGCACGTTTATCCGCCTTGTCCTCGATGGGTGCTTTTGGGTCCTTGGGCTCTACTGCTTCCCACACGTTATATGCCTGCAAATATACTTTCATTTTCATAGCCCAGGCAGTATAATTTATTTTTGTTAGCATTGGGTAGCTAAGCCCAATTTGCCTGTCTTTGCCCTTGCTTGAATCTGCCATTGTTGTGTCTCGATACTACGTTTCTCTAACTGTTTATAGTGCTCTGATACCAGATGTTAGAAAGTAAAGATAATTGTTTAGAAATGCAACTAGGATTACAGAATAAAACAGGAAGAATTACACGATAAATAAAGAAAGCAGCTAACATCCATAACTCCTACAAACCAGGTCACACTCTTGTTTTATCTCCATGAACACCAAACTGACTATAACTACTTCAACATATACACGTTAGTTTATTCAAAACATTATTAAATAAAACAAACAAATAGAACATGTTTAGAAGTAAACTCAACAACAAGTACACGATAATAAGTTGCTGCTTTCCAAGTTCTAACAGAGTATTTTTTTTAAAAGACGATTCTACTACCAAAATAGCTCACTGATAGTTTTTCTACTCCTAATAGCAACTGCAATACAAATGTAATGTTGCTTATTTTTAGTGGGATCCAACTTATATCACCTCAACAAAAAATGACCTTTCTAGAAAGTGACCAACTTATTCCAATGCTAAGACTCATTTGTCAGAAGTGCTACACCTTTATCATTCAACACTTGTGCCACCCGGTTCAAGTCTCATAGCTCCAATGCAAAATAAAAGAAAAATGAGGAGGCCGGATGTCTAGAGGCTCTCAAATGGGCAGCATTGGAGCTCGTACAGCACTCAATTGCTCAGCCCACTAATGCATGCTAACTTTTTTCCACTATCCACCTAACACAATTAAAAAGATGATTCTACTACCAAAGCAGCTGGCCCAGAATTTTTCTACTCCTATACTTGTAGCTGATATTCACCCTACTAAAAAAATTCTAAAAATTCTACAAAGGAATTAATCTTGAATAATGATATAAAAATTAAATTTATTTATAATATAATAATTTATAATTTAAAAATTAAATTTAATACTAAATGAGATAATCTTATATAAGTGTAGGGGCACAAATATATTGATATTAACATATGTAATCTACTTTTACTTTAAAAGAATAGTGTTAGTTTGTTTTTCGACTAATATTAAAATTTTATGATTGCTTAGAAATAAACTGAATTTTAAATTTCACCATTGTTTGTTAACTAAATTTAAATTAATTCAAATATTTATTAAATTATTATAAAGTAGGTTTTAGTTATCTTCTAAATCATTAATTTACTAATTATCAACTATAATTCATTTAATTTGGTGATTCCCACTTATTTTTAGCACATATGTTTTATATATTATTTTTTAAGAAATTTATCCAAATATCTAATAGACGGTAATACACCAATATATTCATTCTAAAAATTTATTTTAATTTAAATATTTATTAAATTATTATAAAGTAGGTTTTAGTTATCTTCTAAATCATTTATTTATTTGCTGATTCCCACTTATTTATAGCATCACATATTCTATTTTTTAATTTTTAACAAATTTATCCAAAAATCTAATAGACAGTAACACACCCAATACATTCATTCTAGAGACTCACTCTAGGGCCTTAACACAACTAGGTCACAGTCATTTTTCCCCTCTCTCAAAAAAAGACCTGGATAATGGAATGCAAGGCCATAAATATTGTTCATACATATATTTAGAGTCACTACATATGTCTCAATAAATGTCTGTTTTCAAGTTTAGAAACCACAACTAAAACTAATTGAAGATAGTAAGCTAATTGCTCACCACTCATTAGAGTTCTATAAGGTTAGAACCTTTCCCAGAAAAGGATGATTGAAATAATACTCTGCATGCTAACCTTTTTCCACTATCCACCTAACACAATCACAAATACACGACAATAACTGCTGTTTTCCAAGTTCTGACAAAGTAACATTTTTTAAAAGATGATTTTACTACCAAAGCAGCTAACTGATAATTTTTCTACTCCTAATACCAACTACAATGCAAATGTCAGGTTGCGTATTTTCAGTGGGACCCAACTTATATCACCTGAACAAAAAATGGCATCTCTAGATAATGAACAACTTATTCAAATGCTAAGACTCATTTGTCAGAAGTGTTATACCTTTAGCATTCAACACTTGTGCAAAGCGGGGTTCAATTCTCATAGCTCCAATATAAAATAAAAGAAAAATGAGGAGGTCGGATGTCTAAAGGCTCTCAAATGGGCTCAATTTCTCACCCCACTAATGCATGCTAACCTTTTTCCATTATCCACCTAATACAAACAAATACAGATCTATATCTGTGTGTATATAATGACAATAAATTGCTGCTTTCCAAGACATTTGATATTCACCCAACTAAAAAAATTCTAAAAAACTCTACAAAGGAATTAATCTTGAATAATGATATAAAAATTAAATTGATTTATAATTTAAGAAATTATATTTTAAAAATGAAATTTCATACTAATTAAGACAATCTTAGATAAGTTTAGGGGAACAAAGACATTGATATTAACATATGTAATCTACTTTTATGTTAAAAGAATAGTGTTAGTGTTTGGCCTGATATTAAAATTTTATGATTGCTTAGAAATTAACTCAATTTTAAATTTCACCATTGTTTTTTAACTAAATTTATTTTAATTCAAATATTTAATAAATTATTATAAAGTACGTTTTAGTTATCTTCTAAATTATTAATTTACTAATTATCAACTATAATTCATTTAATTTGCTGATTCCCACTTATTTTTAGCATCATATGTTTTATATATTATTTTTTAAGAAATTTATCCAAAATCTAATATACCGCAATACACCAATATATTCATTCTAGAGACTCACTCTAGGGTCTTAACACAACTCAGTCACAACCATCTTTCCCCCTCTCTCAAAAAAGATCTGGATAATGGAGTGCAAGGCCATAACTATTGTTCATGTGTGTCTTACAGTAAATGGGTGTTTTCAAGTCTAAAAGCCACTACTAAAAATAATTGAAGATAGTAAGCTAATTGCTCACCACTCATTCGAATTCTACAAGGTTAGAACCTTCCCTAGAAAAAGATGATTGAAATAATATTGCACATGTATTGCACCACTCAATTGCTCAGCCCAGCGATGCATGCATGCTAACTTTTTTCCACACCTAACACAAACAAGTACATGACAATAAGTTGATGTTTTCCAAATTGTGACACAGTAATTTTTTGAAAAGATGACTCTACTACCAAAGCACCTCACTGATAGTTTTTCTACTCCTAATAGCAACTGCAATACAAATGTCAGGTTGCCTATTTTTAGTGGGACCCAACTTATATCACCTCAACTAAAAAGAATGGCCTCTCTAAGTGTCCAACTTATCCACCTAACACAAACAAATACAGATCTATGCCTGTGTATATATAATGACAATAAATTGGTACTTTATAGGACATAGTAATATTTTAAAAAGATGATTCTACTACCAAAGCAGCTCACCCAGAGTTTTTCTACTCCTATACGTGCAGCTGATATTCACCCTAATAAAAAATTCTAAAAACTCTACAAAGGAATTAATCTTGAATAATGATATAATAATTAAATTTATTTATAATATAATATATTATATTTTAAAAATTAAATTTCATACTAAATAAGAGAATATTATATAAGTTTAGGGGAACAAAGATATTGATATTAACATATGTAATCTACTCTTACGTTAAAAGAATAGTGTTAGTTAGTGTTTGGACTGATATTAAAATTTTATGATTGCTTATAAATTAACTGAATTTTAAATTTCACCATTGTTAGTTAACTAAATTTATTTTAATTCAAATATTTATTAAATTATTATAAAGTAGGTTTTAGTTATCTTATAAATCATTTATTTACTAATTATCAACTTTAATTCATTTATTTGTTGATTCCCACTTATTTTTAGCATCACATGTTCTATTTTTTTAATTTTTAACAAATTTATCCAAAAATCTAATAGACAGCAACACACCAATACATTCATTCTAGAGACTCACTCTAGGGCCTTAACACAACTCGGTCACAGCCATCTTTCCCCTCTCTCAAAAAAAGACCTGGATAATGGAAGGCAAGGCCATAAATTTTGTTCATGCATATATTTAGAGTCACTACAGATGTCTTACAATAAATGTCTGTTTTCAAGTTTAGAAACCACAACTAAAAATAATTGAAGATAGTAAGCTAATTGCTCACCACTCATTAGAGTTCTATAAGGTTAGAACCTTCCCCAGAAAAGGATGATTGAAATAATACTGTGCATGCTAACTTTTTTCCACTATCCACCTAACACAATCACAAATACACGACAATAATTGCTGCTTTCCAAGTTCTGACAGAGTTATATTTTTTAAAAGATGATTTTACTACCAAAGCAGCTCACTGATAATTTTTCTACTCCTAATAGCAACTACAATGCAAATGTCAGGTTGCCTAATTAAAGTGGGACCCAACTTATATCACCTCAACTAAAAATAATGGCCTCTCTAACTGTCCAACTTATTCTAATGTTAAGACTCATTTGTCAGAAGTGCTAAACCTTTATCATTCAATACTTGTGCAAGCCGCTTCAAATCTCGTAGCTCCAATGCAAAATAAAAGAAAAATGACGAGGGCTGATGTCTAAAGGCTCTCAAATGGGCAGCACTGGACCACTCAATTGCTCAGCCCACTAGTACATGCTAACTTTTTTTCACTATCCACCCAACACAAACAAATACAGATCTATGTGGTGTATATATAATGACAATAAATTGGTACTTTACAAGACATAGTAATATTTTATAAAGATGATTCTACTACCAAAGCAGCTCAACCAGAGTTTTTCTACTCCTATACGTGCAGCTGATATTCACCCTAATAAAAAAATTCTAAAAACTCTACAAAGGAATTAATCTTGAATAATGATATAATAATTAAATTTATTTATAATATAATATATTATATTTTAAAAATTAAATTTCATACTAAATAAGAGAATATTATATAAATTTAGGGGAACAAAGATATTGATATTAACATATGTAATCTACTCTTACGTTAAAAGAATAGTGTTAGTTAGTGTTTGGAGTGATATTAAAATTTTATGATTGCTTAGAAACTAACTGAATTTTAAATTTCACCATTGTTAGTTAACTAAATTTATTTTAATACAAATATTTATTAAATTATTATAAAGTAGGTTTTAGTTATCTTCTAAATCATTTATTTACTAATTATCAACTTTAATTCATTTATTTGCTGATTCCCGCTTATTTTTAGCATCACATGTTCTATTTTTTTAATTTTTAACAAATTTATCCAAAAATCTAATAGACAGCAACACACCAATACATTCATTCTAGAGACTCACTCTAGGGCCTTAACACAACTCGCTCACAGCCATCTTTCCCCTCTCTCAAAAAAAGACCTGGATAATGGAATGCAAGGTCATAAATATTGTTCATGCATATATTTAGAGTCACTACAGATGTCTTACAATAAATGTCTGTTTTCAAGTTTAGAAACCACAACTAAAAATAATTGAAGATAGTAAGTTTATTGCTCACCACTCATTAGAGTTCTATAAAGTTAAAACCTTCCCCAGAACAGGATGATTGAAATAATAATGTGCATGCTAACTTTTTTCCACTATCCACCTAACACAATCACAAATACACCACAATAATTGCTGCTTTCCAAGTTCTGACAAAGTAATATTTTTTAAAAGATGATTTTACTACCAAAGCAGTGATAATTTTTCTACTCCTAATAGCAACTACAATGCAAATATGAGGTTGCCTATTTTCAGTGGGACCCAACTTATATCACCTCAATAGAAAATGGCATATCTAGATAGTGAACAACTTATTCAAATGCTAAGACTTATTTGTCAAAAGTGTTAGACCTTTAGCATTCAGCACTTGTGCAACCCCGTTCAATTCTCATAGCACCAATGGAAAATAAAAGAAAAATGAGGAGGCCTGATGTCTAAAGGCTCTCAAATGGGAAGCACTGGAGCTGCTGCAGCACTCAATTGCTCACCCCACCAATGCATGCTAACCTTTTTCCATTATCCACCTAACACAAACAAATACAGATCTATATCTGTGTGTATATAATGACAATAAATTGCTGCTTTCCAAGACATTTGATATTCACCCTACTAAAAAAATTCTAAAAACTCTACAAAGGAATTAATCTTGAATAATGATATAAAAATTAAATTTATTTATAATATAATAAATTATATTTTAAAAATTAAATTTCATTCTAAATAAGACAATCTTAGATAAGTTTAGGGGAACAAACATATTGATATTAACATATGTAATCTATTTTATGTTAAAAGAATAGTGTTAGTTAGTGTTTGGATTGATATTAAAATTTTATGATTGCTTAGAAATTAACTCAATTTTAAATTTTACCATTGTTTTTAACTAAATTTATTTTAATTCAAATATTTATTAAATTATTATAAAGTACGTTTTAGTTATCTTCTTAATCATTAATTTACTAATTATCAACTTTAATTCATTTAGTTTGCTGATTCCAACTTATTTTTAGCATCATATGTTTTATATATTATTTTTTAAGAAATTTACCCAAAAATCTAATATAGCCCAATACACCAATATATTCATTCTAGAGACTCACTCTAGGGTCCCCCCTCTCAAAAAAAGACCTGGATAATGGAGTGCAAGGCCATAACTATTGTTCATGCATGTCTTATAGTAAATGCGTGTTTTCAAGTTTAAAAGCTACTACTAAAAATAATTGAAGATAGTAAGCTAATTGCACACCATTCATTCGAATTCTACAAGGTTAGAACCTTCCCTAGAAAAAGATGATTGAAATAATATTGCAGCTGTATTGCACCACTCAATTGCTCAGCCCACCCATGCATGCATGCTAACTTTTTCCACACCTAACACAAACAAGTACTTGAGAATAAGTTGATGCTTTCCAAATTGTGACACAGTAATTTTTTGAAAAGATGACTCTACTACCAAATCAGTGTTTCTAATCCTAATAGCAACTGCAATACAAATGTTAGGTTGCCTATTTTTAGTGGGACCCAACTTATATCACCTCAACCAAAAATAATGGCCTCTCTAACTGTCCAACTTATTCCAATGTTAAGACTCATTTGTCAGAAGTGATATACCTTTATCATTCAATACTTGTGCAACCCGGTTCAAATCTCATAGCTCCAATGCAAAATAAAAGAAAAATGATGAGGCCCGATGTCTAAAGGCTCTCAAATGGGCAGCACTGGAGCTGCTGCACCACTCAATTGCTCAGCCCACTAGTTCATGCTAACTTTTTTTCACTATCCACCTAACACAAATAAATACAGATCTATGTCTGTGTATATATAATGACAATAAATTGGTACTTTACAAGACATAGTAATATTTTAAAAAGATAATTCTACTACCAAAGCAGCTCACCCAGAGTTTTTCTACTCCTATACGTGCAGCTGATATTCACCCTAATAAAAAATTCTAAAAACTCTAGAAAGGAATTAATCTTGAATAATGATATAATAATTAAATTTATTTATAATATAATATATTATATTTTAAAAATTAAATTTCATACTAAATAAGAGAATATTATATAAGTTTAGGGGAACAAAGATATTGATATTAACATATGTAATCTACTCTTACGTTAAAAGAATAGTGTTAGTTAGTGTTTGGACTGATATTAAAATTTTATGATTGCTTAGAAATTAACTGAATTTTAAATTTCACCATTGTTAGTTAACTAAATTTATTTTAATTCAAATATTTATTAAATTATTATAAAGTAGGTTTTAGTTATCTTATAAATCATTTATTTACTAATTATCAACTTTAATTCATTTATTTGCTGATTCCCACTTATTTTTAGCATCACATGTTCTATTTTTTTAATTTTTAACAAATTTATCCAAAAATCTAATAGACAGCAACACACCAATACATTCATTCTAGAGACTCACTCTAGGGCCTTAACACAACTCGGTCACAGCCATCTTTCCCCTCTCTCAAAAAAAGACCTGGATAATGGAATGCAAGGCCATAAATATTGTTCATGCATATATTTAAAGTCACTACAGATGTCTTACAATAAATGTCTGTTTTCAAGTTTAGAAACCACAACTAAAAATAATTGAAGATAGTAAGCTAATTGCTCACCACTCATTAGAGTTCTATAAGGTTAGAACCTTCCCCAGAAAAGGAAGATTGAAATAATACTGTGCATGCTAACTTTTTTCCACTATCCACCTAACACAATCACAAATACACCACAATAATTGCTGCTTTCCAAGTTCTGACAGAGTAATATTTTTTAAAAGATGATTTTACTACCAAAGCAGTTGAGTGATAGTTTTTCTACTCCTAATAGCAACTGCAATACAAATGTTAGGTTGCCTATTTTTAGTGGGACCCAACTTATATCACCTCAACTAAAAATAATGGCCTCTCTAACTGTCCAACTTATTCCAATATTAAGACTCATTTGTCAGAAGTGCTATACCTTTATCATTCTATACTTGTGCAACCCGTTCAAATCTGATAGCTCCAATGCAAAATAAAAGAAAAATGACCAGGCCTGATGTCTAAAGGCTCTCAAATGGGCAGCACTCGAGGTGCTGCACCACTCAATTGCTCAGCCCACTAGTGCATGCTAACTTTTTTTCACTATCCACCTAACACAAACAAATACAGATCTATGTTGTGTATATATAATGATAATAAATTGGTACTTTACAAGACATAGTAATATTTTATAAAGATGATTCTACTACCAAAGCAGCTCACCGAGAGTTTTTCTACTCCTATACGTGCAACTGATATTCACCCTAATAAAAAAATTCTAAAAACTCTACAAAGGAATTAATCTTGAATAATGATATAATAATTAAATTTATTTATAATATAATATATTATATTTTAAAAATTAAATTTCATACTAAATATGAGAATATTATATAAGTTTAGGGGAACAAAGATATTGATATTAACATTTGTAATCTACTCTTACGTTAAAAGAATAGTGTTAGTGTTTGGAGTGATATTAAAATTTTATGATTGCTTAGAAACTAACTGAATTTTAAATTTCACCATTGTTAGTTAACTAAATTTATTTTAATTCAAATATTTATTAAATTATTATAAAGTAGGTTTTAGTTATCTTCTAAATCATTTATTTACTAATTATCAACTTTAATTCATTTATTTGCTGATTCCCACTTATTTTTAGCATCACATGTTCTATTTTTTTAATTTTTAACAAATTTATCCAAAAATCTAATAGACAGCAGCACACCAATACATTCATTCTAGAGACTCACTCTAGGGCCTTAACACAACTCGGTCACAGCCATCTTTCCCCTCTCTCAAAAAAAGACCTGGATAATGGAAGGCAAGGCCATAAATATTGTTCATGCATATATTTAGAGTCACTACAGATGTCTTACAATAAATGTCTGTTTTCAAGTTTAGAAACCACAACTAAAAATAATTGAAGATAGTAAGCTAATTGCTCACCACTCATTAGAGTTCTATAAGGTTAGAACCTTCCCCAGAAAAGGATGATTGAAATAATACTGTGCATGCTAACTTTTTTCCACTATCCACCTAACACAATCACAAATACACGACAATAATTGCTGCTTTCCAAGTTCTGACAGAGTTATATTTTTTAAAAGATGATTTTACTACCAAAGCAGCTCACTGATAATTTTTCTACTCCTAATAGCAACTACAATGCAAATGTCAGGTTGCCTAATTAAAGTGGGACCCAACTTATATCACCTCAACTAAAAATAATGGCCTCTCTAACTGTCCAACTTATTCTAATGTTAAGACTCATTTGTCAGAAGTGCTAAACCTTTATCATTCAATACTTGTGCAAGCCGCTTCAAATCTCGTAGCTCCAATGCAAAATAAAAGAAAAATGACGAGGGCTGATGTCTAAAGGCTCTCAAATGGGCAGCACTGGACCACTCAATTGCTCAGCCCACTAGTACATGCTAACTTATTCAAATGCTAAGACTCATTTGTCAGAAGTGTTATACCTTTAGCATTCAGCACTTGTGCAACCCGGTTCAATTCTCATAGCACCAATGCAAAATAAAAGAAAAATGAGGAGGCCGGATGTCTAAAGGCTCTCAAATGGGAAGCACTGGAGCTGCTGCAGCACTCAATTGCTCACCCCACCAATGCATGCTAACCTTTTTCCATTATCCACCTAACACAAACAAATACAGATCTATATCTGTGTGTATATAATGACAATAAATTGCTGCTTTCCAAGACATTTGATATTCACCCTACTAAAAAAATTCTAAAAACTCTACAAAGGAATTAATCTTGAATAATGATATAAAAATTAAATTTATTTATAATATAATAAATTATATTTTAAAAATTAAATTTCATACTAAATAAGACAATCTTAGATAAGTTTAGGGGAACAAAGATATTGATATTAACATATGTAATTTATTTTATGTTAAAAGAATAGTGTTAGTTAGTGTTTGGACTGATATTAAAATTTTATGATTGCTTAGAAATTAACTCAATTTTAAATTTCACCATTGTTTTTAACTAAATTTATTTTAATTCAAATATTTATTAAATTATTATAAAGTACGTTTTAGTTATCTTCTTAATCATTAATTTACTAATTATCAACTTTAATTCATTTAGTTTGCTGATTTCAACTTATTTTTAGCATCATATGTTCTATATATTATTTTTTAAGAAATTTACCCAAAAATCTAATATAGCCCAATACACCAATATATTCATTCTAGAGACTCACTCTAGGGTCCCCCTCTCTCAAAAAAAGACCTGGATAATGGAGTGCAAGGCCATAACTATTGTTCATGCATGTCTTACACTAAATGCGTGTTTTCAAGTTTAAAAGCCACTACTAAAAATAATTGAAGATAGTAAGCTAATTGCTCACCATTCATTCGAATTCTACAAGGTTAGAACCTTCCCTAGAAAAAGATGATTGAAATAATATCACCACTCAATTGCTCAGCCCACCCATGCATGCATGCTAACTTTTTTCCACACCTAACACAAACAAGTACATGAGAATAAGTTGATGCTTTCCAAATTGTGACACAGTAATTTTTTGAAAAGATGACTCTACTACCAAAGCACCTCACTGATAATTTTTCTACTCCTAATAGCAACTGCAATACAAATGTTAGGTTGCCTATTTTTAGTGGGACCCAACTTATATCACCTCAACTAAAAATAATGGCCTCTCTAATTGTCCAACTTAATCCAATGTTAAGACTCATTTGTCAGAAGTGCTATACCTTTATCATTCAATACTTGTGCAACCCGGTTCAAATCTCATAGCTCCAATGCAAAATAAAAGAAAAATGACGAGGCCCGATGTCTAAAGGCTCTCAAATGGGCAGCACTGGAGCACTCAATTGCTCAGCCCACTAGTTCATGTAACTTTTTTTCACTATCCACCTAACACAAATAAATACAGATCTATGTCTGTGTATATATAATGACAAAAAATTGGTACTTTACAAGACATAGTAATATTTTAAAAAGATGATTCTACTACCAAAGCAGCTCACCCAGAGTTTTTCTACTCCTATATGTGCAGCTGATATTCACCATAATAAAAAAATTCTAAAAACTCTACAAAGGAATTAATCTTGAATAATGATATAATAATTAAATTTATTTATAATATAATATATTGTATTTTAAAAATTAAATTTTATACTAAATAAGAGAATATTATATACGTTTACGGGAACAAAGATATTGATATTAACATATGTAATCTACTCTTACGTTAAAAAAATAGTGTTAGTTAGTGTTTGGACTGATATTAAAATTTTATGATTGCTTAGAAATTAACTGAATTTTAAATTTCACCATTGTTAGGTAACTAAATTTATTTTAATTCAAATATTTATTAAATTATTATAAAGTAGGTTTTAGTTATCTTATAAATCATTTATTTACTAATTATCAACTTTAATTCATTTATTAGCTGATTCCCACTTATTTTTTTAATATTTAACAAATTTATCCAAAAATCTAATAGACAGCAACACACCAATACATTCATTCTACAGACTCACTCTAGGGCCTTAACACAACTGGGTCACAACCATCTTTCCCCTCTCTCAAAAAAAGACATGGATAATGGAATGTAAGGCCATAAATATTGTTCATGCATATATTTAGAGTCACTACAGATGTCTTACCATAAATGTCTGTTTTCAAGTTTAGAAACCATAACTAAAAATAATTGAAGATAGTAAGCTAATTGCTCACCACTCATTAGAGTTCTATAAGGTTAGAACCTTCCCCAGAAAAGGATGATTGAAATAATACTGTGCATGCTAACTTTTTTCCACTATCCACCTAACACAATCACAAATACACCACAATAATTGCTGCTTTCCAAGTTCTGACAGAGTTATATTTTTTAAAAGATGATTTTACTACCAAAGCAGCTCACTGATAATTTTTCTACTCCTAATAGCAACTACAATGCAAATGTCAGGTTGCCTAATTAAAGTGGGACCCAACTTATATCACCTCAACAAAAAATGGCATCTCTAGATAGTGAACAACTTATTCAAATGCTAAGACTCATTTGTCAGAAGTGTTATACCTTTAGCATTAACACTTGTGCAACCCCGTTCAATTCTCATAGCTCCAATGCAAAATAAAAGAAAAATGAGGAGGGAGGATGTCTAAAGGCTCTCAAATGGGCAGTGGAGCTGCTGCAGCACTCAATTGCTCACCCCACTAATGCATGCTAACCTTTTTCCATTATCCACCTAACAAAAACAAATAGAGATCTATATGTGTGTGTATATAATGACAATAAATTGCTGCTTTCCAAGACATTTGATATTCACCCTACTAAAAAAATTCTAAAAACTCTACAAAGGAATTAATCTTGAATAATGATATAAAAATTAAATTTATTTATAATATAATAAATTATATTTGAAAAAGTAAATTTCATACTAAATAAGATAATCTTATATAAGTTTAGGAGAACAAAGATATTGATATTAACATATGTAATCTACTTTTACGTTAAAAGAATAGTGTTAGTTATTATTTGGCATGATATTAAAATTTTATGATTGCTTAGAAATTAAATTAATTTTAAATTTCACCATTGTTTGTTAACTAAATTTATTTTAATTCAAATATTTATTAAATTATTATAAAGTACGTTTTAGTAATCTTCTAAATCATTAATTTACTAATTATCAACTTTAATTCATTTAATTTGCTGATTCCCACTTATTTTTAGCATCATATGTTTTATATTTTATTTTTTAAGAAATTTATCCAAAAATTTAAGAATACATTCATTCCACAGACTCACTCTAGGGCCTTAACATAACTCAGCCATCTTTCCCCCTCTCTCAAAAAAAGACCTAGATAATGGAGTGTAAGACCATAATTATTGTTCATAAAAGACCTAGATAATAGAGTGCAAGGCCATAATTATTGTTCATGCATATATTTAGACTCACTTAGACTCACTACAGATGTCTTACCGTAAATGAGTGTTTTCTAAGTTTAGAAGCCACAACTAAAATAATTGAAGATAGTAAGATAATTGATCACGACTCATTTGAATTCTACAAGGTTAGAACCTTAACGAGAAAAGGATGACACCACTCAATTGCTCAGCCCACCTATGCATGCTAACTTTTTCCACACCTAACACAAACAAGTACATGACAAACAAACAAACAAATATAGATCTATATTTGTTTGTGTTATTTCAATCGTCATTTTTTAGGAAGGATCTAGCCTTATAGAATTTTAATGAGTAGTGAGCAATTAGCTTACTATCTTCAATTATTTTTAGTTGTGAATTCTAAACTTGAAAGCAAGCATTTATGGTAAGACATCTGCGGTGAGTCTAAACATATGCATAAACAGTAGTTATAGCCTTGCACTCCATTATCTAGGTCTTTTTTTGAGAGAGAGGGAAAGAAGTTGTGTTAAGGACTAGGGTGAGTCTCTGGAATGAATGTATTGGTGTGTTGTTGTCTATTAAATTTTTGGATAAATTTATTAAAAAATAAAAAATAAAACATATAATGCTAAAAATAAGTGGGAATCAGCAAATTAAATGAATTAAAATTGATAATTAGTAAATAAATGATTTAGAAGATAACTAAAAAGTACTTTATAATAATTTAATAAATATTTGAATTAAAATAAATTTAGTTAACAAACAATGGTGAAATTTAAAATTCAATTAATTTCTAAGCAATCATAAAATTTTAATATCAGTCCAAACACTAACTAACATTATTCTTTTAACATAAAAGTAGATTACATATGTTAATATCAATATCTTTGTTCCCCTAAACTTATATAATATTATCTTATTTAGTGTGAAATTTAATTTTTAAAATATAATTCATTATATTATAAATAAATTTAATTTTTATATCATTATTCAAGATTAATTCTTTGTAGAGTTTTTAGAGTTTTTTTTCCTAGGGTGAATATCAGCTGCAAGTATTAGGAGTAGAAAAACTCTCCCCCTGAGCTGCTTTGGTAGGAGAATCATCTTTTTAAAATATTACTATGCCTTGGAAAGCAGCAATTTATTGTCATTATATATACACAGACATAGATCTGTATTCGTTTGTGTTAGGGGATAGTGGAAAAAAGTTACATGCATTAGCTGCTCTTTTATTTTGTATTGGAGCTGTGAGACTTGAACCGGGTAGCACAAGTGTTGAATGATAAAGATATAGCACTTGTGACAAATGAGTCTTAGCATTGGAATAAGTTGGTCACTTTCTAGAGAGGCCATTTTTTGTTGAGGTGATGTAAGTTGGGTCCCACTAAAAATAGGCAACCGTTCATTTGCACTGCAGTTGCTATTAGGAGTAGAAAAACTATCAGTGAGCCATGGTAGTACTAGAATCATCTTTTAAAAAAATTACTCTGTCAGAACTTGGAAAGGAACAACTTGTTGTCGTGTATTTGTTTGTATTAGGTGGATAGTGGAAAAAAGTTAGCATGCATAGGTGGGCTGAGCAATTGAGTGGTGCAATACAGTATTATTTCAATCATCCTTTTCTCAGGAAGGTTCTAACCTTATAAAATTCTAATGAGTCGTGAGCAATTAGCGTACTATCTTCAATTATTTTTAACCAGCATTTATTGTAAGACAACTGTAGTTCGTCTAAACATATGCATGAACAATAGTTATGGGCTTGCACTCCATTATCTAGGTCTTTTTTTGAGAGAGGGGGAAAGATGGTTGTGACTGAGTTGTGTTAAGGCCCTAGAGTGAGTCTCTGGAATGAATGTATTGGTGTGTTGCTGTCTATTAGATTTTTGGATAAATTTGTTAAAAAATAAAAAATAAAACATATGATGCTAAAAATAAGTGGGAATTAGCAAATTAAATGAATTAAAGTTGATAATTAGTAATTAAATGATTTAGAAGATAATTAAAACATACTTTATAATAATTTTATAAATATTTGAATTAAAATAAATTTAGTTAACAAACAATGGTGAAATTTAAAATTCAGTTAATTTCTAAACAATCATAAAATTTTAATATGAGTCCAAACACTAACTAACACTATCTATGTAAAAGTAGATTACATATGTTAATATCAATATCTTTATTTCGCTAAACTTATATAGTATTATCTTATTTACTATAAAATTTTATTTTTAAAATAAAATTCATTATATTATAAATAAATTTAATTTGTATATCATTATTCAAGATTAATTTTTTAAACAAGAACTTTTTATATAAAATATTATTTAAAACACTATTTGAGTGTGAAAATATTTAGATAATATTAGTATGTGTATGACAAGAACAAATATCAATGTATCCAAAATGTATATGTCATTAATCAAAAGGTATTTCCCATTTTAGCAACAAAAAAGAGAGTGTATAGCAATCTTTTCAAAATTTGATTTTAATAGTAATTTTTTAAATAGTAAAAATAAGATAATATTGATTAATTAATTATATTTATTACAAGTTTTCTTATTTTCTTTCAATAATTTCAAAATATTTAAGTAAGTTAAGTGGATGGAATTAAGTAAGCTACTATATATCATGCATTAGTTTTATATCATCAGCAAAAATATATATACAGATCTTGGGAGTAGAAAAACTGTCCGTGAGTTGCTTTGGTAGTAGTAGAATAATATATCTGAAAAGCTGCAACTTATTGCCATTTTATATACACAAAGATCATATTTATTTGTGTTAAATAGATAGTAAAAAAAATAGCACCCATTAGTGTGATGAGCAATTATAGTGCACTCAGCTGCAACATTATTTAGATTGTTCTATTGTGGTGAATGTTCTAACCTTATTGAGTCAGCGGGCAGTTAGCTTATTATTCCCAATTATTTTTAGTTATGATTTCTAAACTTGAAAGCAATTATTGTTTATAAACATGACATCTGTACACCATGAATCTAAACATATGCATGTATGATAGTTACAGTCTTTATAGCTCAAACCATTATTTAAATTTTTTTGTGAGAGAGTGGAGTTTTTTTATATGGAGATTGATGTGACAATTGATGACATTGATGTCAATGTCAGAAGGTGAGTTTGGGGAATAAATCTGTTAGTGTGTTATTTTGTATTTGTTTTATTTCATTTTGTTAGATTTTTTATTACATTTTGTAAAAATTAAAAATATAAAGCATAGGATGCAGACAAAAGAGGGGGTAATGGATGAGTACTTTATGGTCTGTCTGTCCTTGTGGAAAATTGATGGTCACTAAGTATTACATTTTAACAATACATTGTACAAAATTGATCGAGTAAATAGATAAAAGGATTATCGATTTCACGTATAAAGTCTTTTGTAATTGATCTTTGTACTAAGTAAGTTGGGTTAATTAGACCATTAGTGGCACATATGAATTTTAACACTAGCATTCATTCTTGATACAAGAGATTCTTGATATAAGAGATGGATACCCCGGATCAGGAAATCTGGTTTCGTGTAGATACCTTTGCCAAAAGAGATCATGGAAGAAATTGAAGCAAAGGGAAAGCTGCAATATCACCAGAAGTTTTTTGCACTCGAGGAAAACAACCGGATGGTCCAAGGATGGAATGGATGAGTACGTTATGGTCTGTCCTTGTGGAAATCTTATGGTCACTAAATATCAAATTTTGACAATATAGTGTACAGAATTGATCGACTAAATAGATAAAAAGTTATTGATTTCATCTATAATGTCTTTTATAATCGTTAGTAAGGTGGGTAAGTTAGACCATTAGTGGCACATGTTCCTCCATAAGAATTTTAACACTCTAATTCATGTATCAAGGAATATATATAGGTATCCCAAAGTGTTTCCTAATTTCAAATATAAGTAAAATTATTCTTACATGTCAGAATAAAGTAGTCTTTTTGAATTAGTGGATCTCCATTCTCCACAACTTGACTTGCCAGATTCTCCATTTACATGTTAGACATATATACTGAGACTCTAATTAAAGGAGAGATTAATGACTTATGTATAGTAATTATTTACAAATATAACTACAATTTTGTACTCATATTTGATTCAGCATTGCAGCTTCTAGCACCTTCTATAAAATCATATCAGCTGACTTCTAGAAATGTAAAGAACTACAACCATTTAGGCACAGGGTACAGTGCAAGAACCTTAAACCATAGTGGGGACAAAATTGACACCCATATTAATTATCACATTTCTCATCTTGTTTCTGTCTTCTTCAGAACAAATTTGGATTAATCCAAATTATCTTCCATTTGGTCAAAACAAGTAAACAGTACTCACATACACTCTTAATTTTTGAATTAGGTTAGTATTTATATCAATAAATATTTAGCATATTGTTTAGTCTTTGTATGCTGATGCAGAGCAGATGTGGAAAGGTGAGTTGGAAGCTTAGCCTTGGACAAAAACATAATAAGGTGAAGTTGTAATTATGTGTGAAGAAGAACTACAATTGTTAATGAACAAGATAACACATAGAGGAGCAGTGACATTCTTTGTGATGCCAGCATACTTTAATAGAGTATATAACAATATGATTAAGGAAAGCAAGGAGTAGATTCATCACATGCAAGTCATAAACAGCTGGTGCAAAAGTTTCAAATGCTTATCTGGATTGCCGTCACTCTTCATATATTTTTCATCATGCATGTTTCTTTATGTTTTCTAGCATCCTTAATATCTTATCTTGATGTTTAATGGAATGTTTTGTGGGGCAGCCATAAAACTAAGCCATGCAAGCTACCTTCAGACTATTACAAATTTTCTATGATGTTTAACTATAATTTAATGAAACATTATTGAATGTACTATAAATTTTCTATGATTATTATAATTTTAGATACAACATACTGTGTCATGTCACAGTCACAAAACTGTTTTTTCTTGATAGTGTAAAGTTTGTGCCACAAGAAAAGTTGTTTATGACAGCTGGCTCCAAGTTCTGACATATTTCATCTTCTTTTCTGAAGGTCCTGTTGATTTGTAGATATGGAGTATAAAATGTCCAAATTTGCAGTGGTTCATACCATCTGAATCATGGTGAACCACACATATAAACAATTTGACATCTTCAAGTACAACAAAATATTTACATCAAAGTATAAAAAGTCTCTGAAACAGAATTGGTCATCATAGCTAGGCTATCACTTGGAGCTTGTTTGGTGCTTGCTTCAAGAATCAATGAGATATGTTATTAGAATGTGTGGGTGAAAGGTACTTATATGAAAAGGTTGGAGCTTGGAATTTGAAAAGCGGCTGATGAGGCACGTTCCATTGTCGATTTGCTAGCATCATCAAGATCATTCCCAGTTCTATCTTGTGCAAAGACAGGGAAATTTTAATTAGGAAAATTCTTTTACTTTGATGGGAATCCTTCTGCAATTCTCAGCATTATTAGCATTGATCTATTATGTCAAAACTAATTAAGACTCTTTCTCAATTGATCTAAATATATATTTCCCATGTTAAGCACTCATGCTCTCACTAGTTGCATAAGTGATGCACGCTAAGCCTGATAGCCTTCCCCGCCGTCTTATATCTTTGTGGGCAGAAGTCTAATTTTTTTTCCTTTCTTTGTGCTAATTCCAGAAGTCTAATGTTGGAGTCTGTTAAGTGCAAGGAATCGAATACCAGCTTCTATATAGAGTTACAGAAATTTTAAACATATGAGAGCCGGGGCTTACAGGCTTACCAGATTACCTCTGGCAATTATTATTTTAGCTGGAGTTGGAGCAATGATAGCTAAGACTACAGATTTGAGGAAGGAAGTGGCTAAAAATTAATAGCATACATTACCATGTCTCAATCTATTTATATCTCCTATGATGGTCTTGCAAATTCCCTACGGTCTACGGCCTACGGCAAAGTGACTTACAGCCTCCGGCCCTTCTCCTTACGGGAATTTACCCTACGGCAGAAATTCTCATATCCTCCCGCTCCGATCCATCTTCACGCATCTCGTTCATTACCTACTTGTCACCTGCTTCGTCTTAGTCATTCCCGAAAATATGGAAATTATGGCACTTGTCCCTACGTCTCATCATCATCGCCTCACCTATGTATAATCTCTAGACACGTGTCAACACTTCCGTAAAATCTGGGAGATGACTCATCTTTGAAGAAGGATAAAACCTACGGAAAACAAAGAAAGAAGAACGGAAAAACAAAGAAAAAGAACAAAAAAGAAAAAAAAAGAATAAGAAAATAATCTTCTGATACCGTTAATTAAATGAGATTTTATCTGCCATCATCCTAGTTCTGAATCATTAGTTCATTACTATGGCTTAATTCATTTGGTTTTTAAACATTCATATGGACAAGATGTTAGAAGTTCAGATTTATGATGATTTCCAGAATTCAACGCAACAGAATAATAGAGTTCAGATATTGCAGAATGCAGCTGATTCAGATTTTCCAGGAGACTATTGCTCAGGATTAGGTTTGTTAAGGTTTTGTGTAAATCTTGTTTATCTGGATAAACCTTATCTCAAACAAACCCACCACCTTATCTTATAAATCAAGTTTAAATCTCTCAAGCCTTATCTTTACTTGATTTATCTTTTTCAAACGTACTAACAGATCAGTTTAAAAGTTTCATTCAAATATTTTCAAACAAACTTATCTTCCACCTTATCTTGTGTTTGAAAATAAATCTGTTAGAACTTTGCTTATAAATACAACTCTTCATTTCAGATTTGTAGCCAACACTTTCACGAGAATCTTTCATCATCTGAAATCATTTTCTTGTTTCATACCCGAGATATTCATATCCAGAAAAACAAGAAACCTAGTTTGAGTTGTAATCAATTTGTTTATTCTTGTACTTGTGTATTCATATCAACTTTGTGCCGGGTTGTGGCAAGCTTGATTTCAAAGTATAGCAAGGTAGCTAGAAGGCTAAGGAATAGCAGTGGGTTAGGTAGCAAGGTAGCTTGGGAAAGGGGTTCTTTCAGGTGCTATATTTGTAATCAAGGAAAAGACTGTAAGTTCTTTTATTAAAGTTGATATAATACATTCTCTATGCTAGTTGGCATGGGGACTTGGATGTAGGCCATAGACTAGGTGTAGGGGCCGAACCAAGTGAAAACTTCTGGTGTTTTTACTTTTTAGTTTTCAGCATTCTGCATTTTATTTCTGTTGTTTATTTTCTGCAGTGTAATTGAGACTGTCTCATACCCTGTCTCATTTGTAAAGGGACTGTCCCATTTGCATAAGAGACTGTCCCATTTGCCTTGACAGTTAGAATATTATTTTATCTATCGAGCCATCGAATTTCATTTGGTATCAGAGCAGGTGCATTTAATTCTCTTTTTAGTGTTTATTTTGCTAGCGATCCATGACTCAACCAGATAGGTATTCAAACAATTATCCACCACTGCTTCATGGTGCTGAAAACTACAATGACTGGAAGTTTCGGATGAAAATCTTTCTCCAGCGTGATGCATTTGAATGGGATGCTGGAGAAAATGGTTTCACAATTCCTATGAAAGAAGGGAAGCCAAAATCTCTCAAGGATCTCTCTCCCGAAGAAGTGAACGCAATGAATTCCAATGCTAAAGCTATGAACTCACTTCTCAATGGCATGGTAGCTACAGAATTAAGAAAAGTTTCAGCATGTACTACTGCCAAGCAGATTTGGGATACGATCAAAGTCAGCCATGAAGGCACGTCTAAGGTACGTGAAGTAAAATTAAGTATGCTAATGAGTGACTATGAAGGTTTCAGGTTGGAAAGAGATAAAAGCGTGCGAGATGCTCAAGGGAGGTTTCTGACATTGATGAACTCCATCTCACTTCTGGAAAGGATCATTCCTGTAACGACCGAGAATTTTGCATCGTAATTAAGAAATTAAAGTATGTGTTATGTGATGAGATTATGTGATTAAGTGGTGATTATTTGTCTTATCTGTATACTAGAGTTAAGGAGCGTGGATAAAAACGTTCCAATTTAAAGAGTCAGCTTAAAAGTCAAGCTGTGGTTTCGGGCCGTCGGGTAGAACGGAACCCGTCCTAGTATGAAAATTAAATAATATAAAATGTGAATTATATGTGAAGTAAATGAATGAAGTATTTCGTCTTAAGAGACGTGTTGATTGGCAAAGGTAATGAGAAGCGTATTCGAAACGCTGAGCGTCGGGCCGTCAGGCTGAACGTGACCTGGTACGCGTAAAAAGAGAATAAAGATTAAAGAGGGATAGATTCTATGATCAGACCTGAGTCGTTATGTGACTATATGTGTGTGATTGCTTGACTGTGTGCATGATTATATGTTCTGTGTTAATTTCTGTGAATTTTAAAGGAATTATGTGATTTACATAAGGGTTTATTTAACCTTCGTGCATTTTTATAAAATCATCTGAGATGGATAAAAACATGGGATTCGTTCTGTTGTCTTCGTAGAGGTCTTAGAGACTTTTTAAAAATGATAAGTGAATTTAATTGTGGGTCTTTGCATTTTTAAATTGATTTTATGTGGAAAATGTATTTATTAAAGCGAGTTTGCGAAATTCATATAAAATCAACCGCTCGCTCAAATTCTTATTATGAGTAATGGATGAAAAGCTAATTTCGAGACCTACGTGTTAAAATTGTCATTTTCAATAATTCTTGACTTTCCGAGAGAGAAATATTTTTATTTTGAATTTTGTTACATTTGAGTAAAAAGAGAAATAAAATGCAAATTAAAAAGGGAGTTATTAGATTACCATTTTGCCCTTGTGTTGGTGGAGTATAAATTACTCCTTCCTCCCCATTTTCTTCTTTCTTTCCCGTGCACTCACTCTTTTCTCTCTTCTTTTTCTTTCACTCTCTCTCTCTCACTCGAAAAAATCTCTCTCGGCTCTCTCTTCAATTTCTCTCGGTATACCTCATTTTTCCTTGATCAAACTTATCAATCATCCCTAATTCTTCTTGATAAACACTTATGTGTAGGTAGAAGTATGTGCATGTGTGTATTGGTGCTTGCATGCCGAAGTGTGTGTGTGTTTTTGGGTTCGGTTTTAAGCCAAGAACCGAGGGCTTGCTTGATTATTTCGTATCCTATGATTATTGTGCTGAAATCAGTTTGCATGTGGTGTTGATGCATTTCTTTTGAGAAATCGGGCGTTTCGTGGTTGGACACCCTCGAATGAGGGCACCACCGTGAAGCCACCGCCACCGGGGATGAACTCCGGTGAACCGGTGGTGAGCTATGATGTTAAAAACTGAGCTCTAGAACCTTAAGATCACTTATTTATGTTTGCATGTGGTGTTTTGATTAAAAGGCCGAATAACCCTTACTATTTTAAGGAAATCAAGTTGATTATATTGAAATGCATGAGTCATTGATTTGATGTTGAAATATAGGTGGATTTGTAATTCAAGAATTAAGAATATCAAGTTGCATGATTGTTTTTGAAAAAGGCCGAATGGTTTTAATCTTTAAGGTTGTTTGATTTGAATTAACTTGTTTAAAATGATGAGGGATTGTTATTAGATTAAAAAGGAATGAAAATATTGTTGCATGCTAAGTTTAGGTTCGAATTTTTGTGTTAATAAGAAAGGAAATTGATTTTTTTTGGATAATCTTGGTAACCACTAAGTATAAATGGACTAAAAGTGATTGCATGTTAGTTTTAAAAAGGATCAAGATGTGCATGTCAATAATTTGTCCTTGGGATGTGAATTTGAGTTATTGCCGAATGAAATTGAGTTAAAATAGATTAATTTGATGAATGAATGGATGTATGTTATAATTTAGATAAAAATCAATTGTGTTAAGGAACTTAGTTGGCTTACGTGATAAAGATAAAGTGTTTGATATTGTGCTAAGTTAACATTAAATTGCATGTGAGCATGTATGTATATTTTGGTTCGAATAGTTGTTCATCAAGAAAATGGTGCTAGTTTAAATGTGGAATCATGTTAGAACTAAAGTTGTATGGTGTAATTTTGAGAAATTTGATTGTATATGTATAATTATGGTTCGGATTTCTATGATTAAAAGAAAGGAGAGTGGTTCTTTAAAGGTTGTTAATTGAGATACGTGTTTATGTGAATTAAAGTGAGTATTTGATTGATTTTAAGGTGGGTATTTGCAATAAGGCCAAATAGGCCATAAGAAATAAAGGTCAAAACTTGATTTTGGTAATTGAAAGAATGATTGAGTGTTATAGGTGAAAATCTTTGATTTTGCTTGATGTTTTGATTCGAATTAAGGAATAAAAGAAAAGGGAATTAAGTCGATTGATAAAAGTGATAGTATGCACGTAAATGTTTGGTTGAAAATGGGTCTAGTACTCGTAAAAGAGTAGTGTTAGTGTGATTTGAGAAATAGCCTAGGTCAAGCGAGTACGCTTTGATTGCTAGGTATATAAGGATATAAAAACTACGAGAAAGAATTGTGCTATGTGTTATGTGCTGTGTGCTTATTTGTATAAGCTATACTTGTATAGTTCGAGTCAAGAATATAATCGAGTTATCGTATAGAGTGATCGTTCCGGGAACGAGAGTTGGAAATCTAATTAAGATTTCTGGTTTTATTGTAGATTCGGAGCGTGAGGGCATTCGGGCTAGGAAAGGGAAAAGTATATTAGGTGGCATTAGTTCAACCCTCAGGAAAGCAATTTCAGGCAAGTAACTCTGATTACTTGTGTAAATGATTATAAAGGAAATGTTGTTCATACCATGTAGAGTATTGAACTGTTAAAGTATGAAACCCTTGCTTTATGAAACCCTGATATTGATTTGAAGTACCCTTTATTCTTGATAACCTGTTATTGATAATCCTATTGATCTCACCCGTTGATAATCTGCCTTTCTGTTCAAGTTTCCTATAATGCCATGATCATATTGAACCTTTAATTATCTTGGTTAACTCTGTTTAATGATACCCTGTTTCTCTTGATCGCCCTAATGATCCCTAAGTTATTTCTGATCCTTCAAATTTAGTACCTTATTAACCTTGATACAGAATTCTTGAGAATTGTTCCTTGCGTATCTTTGATTCACTCCCTGAACTTTGTTTCTTTAAAAATCTGAATTAAGAATGAGTTTCGACTTGAAAGAGTCCGAATGATTTCAAAGGCTTGGTAATGATAAAATGAATTTTAGAAAACCTATTGTTTTCCAACTCAAGGTTTTCCAAATGAATTCCTGATGGATTGGATTGAGACGTAAGAGGCTAGTGGGACTAGTCCATTCATGGTAAGAGGCTAGTGGGACTAGTCCAATTTAAGGCTGAAATTATGTCGAATGGTACCTTAAAGACCGGAATGGAGGTTGATACGGGCTGATCACCCGTATATAATGAAATGGAAAGATAAGTGATCCAATCAAGGGTTCTAAATGATTATTTAAGAAAAGGAACTGAAACTTTTATTCAGTAAATTGATTTTTGGAAATGAAAATGGTCTATACTGTTTTGAAAAGAGTTGATTATGTTATTGTGGAGCTTAGAGCTCAGAACCCTGATTCCTGAAATTGTTAATCATATGAATGATTCTATATCTTGAAATACTATTGCTTTCCTCTACCGAAAGATCTATTTTGATCCTATAATGATTTGTGTTGAATGTCGGCTTTCATCCTGTTTCGAGCCTTGTTTCTTGAAAGCCCAGTTATTCTTCAGATACCTTTCCTTATCTCAAAGAAAGCAAAAAATAAATAAATATACGGAAATCTGCCACCTAGTTTAGCTAAAATAGATGTCCCTAGTTTGTTCAAAGCATATTGAGAATTGTTATTGTAGAACTGCTATTTAGTTACTTGCTGAGTTTTATACTCATTGTTTTGTCTTAATCTAACCATGGCAGTTAAGCAAGAAGATGGCCAGGCTTAGGCGCACTGCTCGTAAGAGCGTACCTGGTGGTCCCTACCGTGTTGAGGGCTTCCAGTTGCCAGAGCAGGTAGTACAGGTTATGAGTAAGCTCGCGCCTAGTAAAGAGGTGTTTAAAGATACAATGGGTTATCTATCGGTTCCCAGCCGGAATCGATATTGATTATTTAATAATATTTTGGGTTTGTAAGTTATATTTGGTGATTGGTAGTTGTAATCTTGTCTCATACTTTATCCTGTTGATCCTGTTAGTAGTTAATCGGGGTTTATGCATATTTAATTAGTAGATTAGAGGTGTGTGAGTCCTCATTTCCTAACCCCGAGATTGGGGTCGTCACAAGTTGGTATCAGAGCTACAGGATCTAGTCCCTGAGACAAGTTAGGTTTTAAAAAAAAGGGGGGTATTTTGGGAATATATCTATATCGCGAGAGAGTTCGATTCATGTAGAGTTGAGTTAAACTATTAGGTATAGTCTAAGGAAAGTGTCTGATTGGTAAAGCAGAAACTAGAGTTAGGGTGTGAGTTAGATGGAAGCTTTATTTGACCCTAACATTGTTTCTTGGTTGTTGTTTTATGTTTTCTCTCAGGATCCTAGTAGTGGTAGTGACTCAGACACAGAGATTAGCTTGACTGGTACCCCTGTGGACCCTATTCCACCCTCTCCAGAGGAGCCTGTATATGTTAGTTCAGACCCAGAGGAGGACCCTTCTGAGAGTAGTGAGATCCCCATGCAGATTTCACCCTTGAGGCTTGATTCAGAGACCCCTGCCCCTGAGCCAGAGTCGGAGATGCCTAAGACTGTTCCTGTCAGTATTGGTGGCAAGTTAGCCCAGGACCGAGACTTTGTGTACTCCCGCATTCCTGAGTTAGGAGCTTTGGTGGATAGACTAGCCAGGGAGTCTAGGAAGAGTGCTTCTGTTATGGATGATGAGTGGCGAGTTCGAGTGAAGATGGTGGAGCAGGTTGCCAGGAGGAGATTGGATGAGGGGCCATCCACTAGTGATGCTGATGCTGAGGCCCGGAGGCGGCATAAGATCATTCGCTGGATGTTGGTTGTGTTGAGAGAGATCCTAGATGATTAGACGGGACTGTTGGTTGAGCCCGTAGATTGTTGTTGTTGTTTTCAGCGCCGGTAGGCTTTGGGATACTTGGTCAGATGTCGGGATCCCTTTTTCATTTATCTTGTTATATTTCAGACCAGTGTAGTAATAGTAGTAGTTGGAAGTTAGGGGTAGATAGGGGGATGTTTTCCAGTTTTCCTCTGTTTAACCCTGCTATTTATTGTACCTTGTTTCAGAACCTTAAAATCCAGAATATTTCCTATGTAACCCTTGATTTAAATAAATCTATTATCTTGCTTTCCTTTGTGCACCTTGTTTATCTTATAAACTGTTCTCAATGCCATGTTTTAAATACAACCATGTTTTCGTACAACCATGTCTAAAGATCGTAAAACCCTATTCCGTGCCATGATAAAACAACACTGATATGAGAATTATGTAGTAATAGGATTGCATGTGCAAATTGGGTAAAACTTAAAACCCACAAAAGAGATTTCATAAAAATTGTTATTATATATGCCATGCTATCGTATTGCTAAGTAATTGCTCAATCAGGTTTGTAAGAAATGGCCAACTCACCAGATCAACAAGAAGAAAAAATTCCCACCCAAGACCCAGAATTAAACCCAGAAACCACTTTGATGAGCAGACTTGCTCAGATTTTGCAACAACCTGTGGCCCCAAAAGTTGGAAATTTCAAGCACTTTCAATCTGTTCACCCTCCAGAGTTCTTAGGTTTGCCAGATCCGATTAAAGCACAGTCGTGGTTGAGAGAGATGGAAAAAGCCTTTGAGCTAGCCGAAGTTAAGGACGATAAGAAGGCTCAGTACGCAAGTTATTATTTGAGGGATGAAGCAAGTTTCTGGTGGGAGTCTTCTAAGGCGTTATTGGAAGGCAAAGACTTATCTTGGGAGAAGTTTACTGAGATGCTTCTGGAAAAATATTTGCCAAGTTATATGCAAGATCAGTTGGAGATGAAATTTTTGGATCTTAGATAGGAGGAAATGTCGGTAGCAGAATATGAGATGAAGTTTTCGGAGTTGGCAAGGTTCGTGCCAGAATACGTGAATACTGAAGCAAAGAAGGCTAAGAGGTTCCAGCAGGGACTTAAGTCATGGATTAGGAGTCAAATAGCGATGTTGGAGATCAAGAACTATGCTGCTTTGGTTCAGAAGGCAATGATAGTGGAAGGTGAGCGGGAAGCTGCTCGAAGAGAAAATGAAGGAAGAAAGAGGAAGTTTGAAAGCTCTGAGCAAGAGCAAGGAAGTTTCAAGTTCAGAGGAAAGTTTGGAAAGAATGGTGGAGGTCAGAACAAAAAGTTTCAGAAGTTTAGATCCGGGAATGGAGCTCAGAAGAACCGTTTCCAGAAAGCTGGACAACCGGGAAAGGATAGCAGGCCCCAGATGCAAGAATGCAGGAACTGTGGAAAGAGACACCCGGGGAGGTGTAATAAGCTGGATATAACATGTTTTAAGTGCAACCAGAAGGGGCATTATTCTTCAGAATGTTCAAATGAAATAAGGAAGCCTGATTTGGCTTGTTTCAAGTGTGGCAAGGTAGGCCATATGGCTAGAAATTGCAAGGAGCCTGTGCAGAAGGCTAATGTTCTCAGAATTGCTGGACCGCCGTCTCTCCCAGCACCATCAGCTCAACCGAGAGCTAGGACCTTTAACATGTCAATGAAAGATGCGGTGCAAGATGTGGACGTGGTAGCAGGTATGCTTGTTATAAACTCAGTAGAAGTAAAAGTTTTGATGGATTCTGGAGCAACCAGATCTTTTATTTCTGAAGGCATTCTTGATAAGTTAAATTGTGTTGCGTACCCTCTAGAGCCTAATTTGATTATAGAGGTAGCAAATGAAGAGAAAGTTGTTGTTAATAAGATTTGTCCCGATTGTGATGTGTCTATAGAAGGTCGGCACTTTTCTGCTGACTTAATTCCTTTTAAGTTAGGAGAATTTGAGGTTATTCTAGGAATGGATTGGTTGTCAAATCATGAGGCGCAAATAGAGTGTAAAAGTAAGAAAGTGAAGTTAAAAACCAAGGATGGTGAGGAAGTGATATTTAAAGGAAAGAGGCAAGAGAAGAAATTTCTAACGGTTATTGAGGCGAGAAGATTAATGCGTCAAGGATGCGAAGTTTATTTGGCTCATGTCGTGGATGTGGAGAAAGAATCTGTAAGGATCGACGATATTCCGGTAGTAAGAGATTTTCCGGACGTGTTTCCTGATGAATTGCCTGGGCTACCTCCCGACAGAGAGATCGAGTTTACGATTGAATTGGCTCCTGGTACGGAACCAGTGTCGAAAGCTCCCTATCGCATGGCGCAGGTTGAAATGAAGGAATTGGCAGCCCAGTTGCAAGAATTGTTGGACAAAGGAGTAATCCAACCGAGTGTATCCCCGTGGGGCGCACCGGTGTTGTTTGTAAAGAAGAAGGATGGAAGTATGCGATTATGTATCAATTACCGTGAACTGAATAAGTTGACGATCAAGAATAAGTACCCTCTACCACGGATCGATGACTTGTTTGACCAATTGAAAGGAGCTTCGTGTTTCTCAAAGATTGATTTAAGATTTGGGTATCATCAACTAAAGATCAAAGCGGAAGATATACCCAAGACAGCGTTCCGAACAAGATACGGACATTATGAGTTTTTGGTGATGGCATTTGGCTTGACGAATGCGCCAGCTGTATTTATGGATCTTATGAACAGAGTGTTCAAGCAGTATTTGGACAAGTTCGTGATTGTGTTTATTGACGATATACTTATTTATTCCAAAACGGAGGAAGATCATAAGGAGCAATTGAGGATTTCCTTGGAAATTCTGTGAAAAGAGAAGTTGTATGCAAAGTTTTCAAAGTGTGAATTTTGGCTAAAAGAAGTGCAATTTCTTGGTCATGTAGTTAATAAAGAAGGAATTAAAGTTGACCCAGCTAAGATAGAAGCTGTAATGAATTGGGAAAGACCCAAGACTCCGACAGAAGTCAGAAGTTTTCTGGGATTAGCCGGATACTATAGAAGATTTGTGCAAGATTTCTCAAAGATTGCCGTTCCATTGACAAAATTGACGAGGAAGAATGAGAAGTTTGTTTGGATAGAAAAGTGTGAGGAAAGTTTCCAAGAGTTAAAGAAGAGATTGGTAACCGCCCCTGTGTTGGTATTACCAGATGATAAAGGTGAATTTGTGATATTCGGTGATGCTTCCTATAAAGGACTTGGATGCGTGTTAATGCAACACGGGAAGGTAATAGCATACGCGTCAAGGCAACTCAAACCGCACGAGCAAAAGTATCCAACGCACGATTTGGAATTGGCAGCAATAGTGTTTGCCCTTAAGATTTGGAGGCATTATTTGTACGGGGAAAAGTGCGAGATTTATACGGACCATAAGAGCTTAAAGTATATCTTTACTCAGAAAGAACTGAATATGCGACAAAGAAGGTGATTGGAATTGATCAAAGATTATGATTGCGCGATAAACTATCATCCTGGAAAGGCAAATGTGGTAGCCGATGCTTTAAGTCGAAAGGAAAAGTTGAATATGTTAACGTCATCAGAAGAATTAATCAAGGACTTTGAAAAGATGGAAATAGTGGTGCAGACTCCAGAATTTGGAGGTGAAGCCATTTATGCAATGTTGTTTCAACCTGAAATTTTGGAAAAGATTAGATGCTGTCAAGAGCAGGTGATGAATCGCGAAAGGAATAAGTTGACGGGAGAAGAAATTAAAGCTCAAAAGGATGGAAAAGGAATATACCTTATTAACTCACGTATTTGGATACCTGATGTTGTGGAACTAAAGCATGAGATTTTGCAAGAAGCGCATAACTCGAGATTTTCAATTCACCCTGGAAGTACGAAGATGTACCAGGATTTGAAAGGAAATTTTTGGTGGCCAGACATGAAAAAGGAAATTGCAGAATGGATAAGCAAATGTTACACGTGCCAAAGAGTTAAAGCGGAACATCAAAGGCCAAGTGGATTGCTTCAGCCACTGGACATACCTGAATGGAAATGGGAACATATCGCAATGGATTTCGTGGTAGGATTACCTAAAACCAAGTCTAATCATGATGCGATTTGGGTGGTAATTGATCGACTGACAAAGTCAGCACATTTCTTGCCGATAAACGAAAGGTTTTCATTAGAGAAGCTGGTCAAAATGTATCTGGATGAAATCGTGATGCGTCACGGAGTTCCTGTATCTATCGTGTCTGATAGAGATCCAAGGTTTAATTCGAGATTTTGGCGACAATTCCACGATCATTTGGGAACGAAATTGAAAATGAGTACAGCATATCATCCACAGACAGATGGACAAAGTGAAAGGACAATTCAGACAATTGAGGATATGTTGCGAACCTGCGCAATAGATTTCAAAGGAAATTGGGACGATCATTTGCCCTTAGTTGAGTTTTCCTACAACAACAGTTATCATGCAAGTATTGGCATGCCGCCTTATGAAGCGTCGTATGGAAGAAAGTGTAGATCCCCTACTTATTGGGACGAAGTTGGTGAGCGCAAGTTAATTGGCCCCGGGCTAGTGCAGCAAACGAAGGAAAAAGTTGAAATGATACGAAAGAGACTAATTGCAGCTCAAGACCGACAGGCAAAGTACGTGAATCAAGAGCGGAAAGATGTGTAATTCAAAACTGGAGACAAGGTCTTGTTGAAGATATCTCCTTGGAAAGGTTTAACTCGATTTGGAAAGAAAGGAAAGCTAAGTCCAAGGTACATTGGACCATTTGAAGTATTGCGATAAGTTGGAAAAGTGGCGTATGAATTAGCGCTACCGCCGCAAATGCAACATCTGTACAATGTATTTCATGTATCTCTCCTAAAGAAGTATAATGCTGATGCGAGCCATGTGATCGAGTTGGAACCAGTAGAAATCCAACCAGATTTATCCTATGTGGAACAACCAGTGCGAATTTTGGATCGAAAATAAAGGACGCTTAGAAATAAAGTTGTACCTCTAGTTAGAGTGTTGTGGAGAAATCCACTAGTCGAGGAATCGACCTGGGAATTAGGAAGCGAAATGAAAGAAAAGTATCCCCATCTATTTACTTAGATTAGATTCTGGGGACAGAATCCTTTTAAGGAGGGTAGATTGTAACAACCGAGAATTTTGCGTCGTAATTAAGAAAGTAAAGTATGTGTTATGTGATGAGATTATGTGATTAAGTGGTGATTATTTGTCTTATCTGTATACTAGAGTTAAGGAGCGTGGATAAAAACGTTCCAATTTAAAGAGTCAGCTTAAAAGTCAAGTTGTGGTTTCGGGTCGTCATGTAGAACGGAACCCGTCCTAGTATGAAAATTAAATAATATAAAATGTGAATTATATGTGAAGTAAATGAATGAAGTATTTCGTCTTAAGAGACGTGTTGATTGGCAAAGGTAATGAGAAGCGTATTCAAAACGCTGAGCGTCGGGCCGTCAGGCTGAACGTGACCCGGTACGCGTAAAAAGAGAATAAAGATTAAAGAGGGATAGATTCTATGATCAGACCTGAGTCGTTATGTGACTATATGTGTGTGATTGCTTGACTGTGTGCATGATTATATGTTCTGTGTTAATTTCTATGAATTTTAAAGGAATTATGTGATTTACATAAGGGTTTATTTAACCTTCGTGCATTTTTATAAAATCATCTGAGATGGATAAAAACATGGGATTCATTCTGTTATCTTCGTAGAGGTCTTAGAGACTTTTTAAAAATGATAAGTGAATTTAATTGTGGGTCTTTGCATTTTTAAATTGATTTTATGTGGAAAAGGTATTTATTAAAGCGAGTTTGCGAAATTCATATAAAATCAACCGCTCGCTCAAATTCTTATTATGAGTAATGGATGAAAAGCTAATTTCGAGACCTGCGTGTTAAAATTGTCATTTTCAATAATTCTCGACTTTCCGAGAGAGAAATATTTTTATTTTGAATTTTGTTACATTTGAGTAAAAAGAGAAACAAAATGCAAATTAAAAAGGGAGTTAATAGATTACCATTTTGCCCTTGTGTTGGTGGAGTATAAATTACTCCTTCCTCCCCATTTTCTTCTTTCTTTTCCGTGCACTCACTCTTTTCTCTCCTCTTTTTCTTTCACTCTCTCTCTCTCACTCAAACAACTCTCTCTCGGCTCTCTCTTCAATTTCTCTCGATATACCTCCTTTTTCCTTGATCAAACTTATCAATCATCCCTAATTCTTCTTGATAAACACTTATGTGTAGGTAGAAGTATGTGCATGTGTGTATTGGTGCTTGCATGCCGAAGTGTGTGTGTGTTTTTGGGTTCGGTTTTGAGCCAAGAACCGAGGGCTTGCTTGATTATTTCGTATCCTATGATTATTGTGCTGAAATCAGTTTGCATGTGGTGTTGATGCATTTCTTTTGAGAAATCGGGGGTTTCATGGTTGGACACCCTCGAATGAGGGCACCACCGTGAAGCCACCGCCACCGGTGATGAACTCCGGTGAACCGGTGGTGAGCTATGATGTTAAAAACTGAGCTCTAGAACCTTAAGATCACTTATTTATGTTTGCATGTGGTGTTTTGATTAAAAGGCCGAATGGCCCTTACTATTTTAAGGAAATCAAGTTGATTATATTGAAATGCATGAGTCATTGATTTGATGTTGAAATATAGGTGGATTTGTGATTCAAGAATTAAGAATATCAAGTTGCATGATTGTTTTTGAAAAAGGCCGAATGGTTTTAATCTTTAAGGTTGTTTGATTTGAATTAACTTGTTTAAAATGATGAGGGATTGTTATTAGATTAAAAAGGAATGAAAATATTGTTGCATGCTAAGTTTAGGTTCGAATTTTTGTGTTAATAAGAAAGGAAATTGATTTTTGTTGGATAATCTTGGTAACCACTAAGTATAAATGGACTAAAAGTGATTGTATGTTAGTTTTAAAAAGGATCAAGATGTGCATGTCAATGATTTGTCCTTAGGATGTGAATTTGAGTTATTGCCGAATGAAATTGAGTTAAAATAGATTAATTTGATGAATGAATGGATGTATGTTGTAATTTAGATAAAAATCAATTGTGTTAAGGAACTTAGTTGGCTTACGTGATAAAGATAAAGTGTTTGATATTGTGCTAAGTTAACATTGAATTGCATGTGAGCATGTATGTATGTTTTGGTTCGAATGGTTGTTGATCAAGAAAATGGTGCTAGTTTAAATGTGGAATCATGTTAGAACTAAAGTTGTATGGTGTAATTTTGAGAAATTTGATTGTATATATATAATTATGGTTCGGATTTCTATGATTAAAACTAAGGAGAGTGGTTCTTTAAAGGTTGTTAATTGAGATACGTGTTTATGTGAATTAAAGTGAGTATTTGATTGATTTTATGGTGGGTATTTGCAATAAGGCCGAATAGGCCATAAGAAATAAAGGTCAAAACTTGATTTTGGTAATTGAAAGAATGATTGAGTGTTATAGGTGAAAATCTTTGATTTTGCTTGATGTTTTGATTCGAATTAAGGAATAAAAGAAAAGGGAATTAAGTCGATTGATAAAAGTGATAGTATGCACGTAAATGTTTGGTTGAAAATGTGTCTAGTACTCGTAAAAGAGTAGTGTTAGTGTGATTTGAGAAATAGCCTAGGTCAAGCGAGTACGCTTTGATTGCTAGGTATATAAGGATATAAAAACTACGAGAAAGAATTGTGCTATGTGCTATGTGTTGTGTTCTTATTTGTATAAGCTATACTCGTATAGTTCGAGTCAAGAATATAATCGAGTTATCGTATAGAGTGATCGTTCCAGGAACGAGAGTTGGAAATCTAATTAAGATTTCTGGTTTTATTGTAGATTCGGAGCGTGAGGGCATTCGGGCTAGGAAAGGGAAAAGTATATTAGGTGGCAGTAGTTCAACCCTCAGGAAAGCAATTTCAGGCAAGTAACTCTGATTACTTGTGTAAATGATTATAAAGGAAATGTTGTTCATACCATGTAGAGTATTGAACTGTTAAAGTATGAAACCCTTGCTTTATGAAACCCTGATATTGATTTAAAGTACCCTTTGTTCTTGATAACCTGTTATTGATAATCCTATTGATCTCACCCGTTGATAATCTGCCTTTCTGTTCAAGTTTCCTATAATGCCATGATCATATTGAACCTTTAATTATCTTCGTTAACTTTGTTTAATGATACCCTGTTTCTCTTGATCGCCCTAATGATCCCTAAGTTATTTCTGATCCTTCAAATTTAGTATCTTATTAACCTTGATACAGAATTCTTGAGAATTGTTCCTTGCGTATCTTTGATTCACTCCCTGAACTTTGTTTCTTTAAAAATCTGAATTAAGAATGAGTTTCGACTTGAAAGAGTCCGAATGATTTCAAAGGCTTGGTAATGATAAAATGAATTTTAGAAAACCTATTGTTTTCCAACTCAAGGTTTTCCAAATACATTCCTGATGGATTGGATTGAGACGTAAGAGGCTAGTGGGACTAGTCCAGTCATGGTAAGAGGCTAGTGGGACTAGTCCAATTTAAGGCTGAAATTATGTCGAATGGTACCTTAAAGACCGGAATGGAGGTCGATACGGGCTGATCACCCGTATATAATGAAATGGAAAGATAAGTGATCCAATCAAGGGTTCTAAATGATTATTTAAGAAAAGGAACTGAAACTTTTATTCAGTAAATTGATTTTTGGAAATGAAAATGGTTTATACTGTTTTGAAAAGAGTTGATTATGTTATTGTGGAGCTTAGAGCTCAGAACCCTGATTCCTGAAATTGTTGATCATATGAATGATTCTATATCTTGAAATACTGTTGCTTTCCTCTACCGAAAGATCTATTTTGATCCTATAATGATTTGTGTTGAATGTCGGCTTTCATCATGTTTCGAGCCTTGTTTCTTGAAAGCCCAGTTATTCTTCAGATACTTTTCCTTATCTCAAAGAAAGCAAAAAAAAAAATTGAATATACGCAAATCTGCCACCTAGTTTAGCTAAAATAGAATGCCCTAGTTTGTTCAAAGCATATTGAGAATTGTTATTGTAGAACTGCTATTTAGTTACTTGCTGAGTTTTATACTCATTATTTTGTCTTAATCTAACCATGGCAGTTAAGCAAGAAGATGGCCAGGCTTAGGCGCACTGCTCATAAGAGCGTACCTGGTGGTCCCTACCATGTTGAGGGCTTTCAGTTGCCAGAGCAGGTAGTACAGGTTATGAGTGAGCTCGCGCCTAGTAAAGAGGTGTTTAAAGATACAATGGGTTATCTGTCGGTTCCCAGCCGGAATCGATATTGATTATTTAATAATATTTTGGGTTTGTAAGTTATATTTGGTGATTGGTAGTTGTAATCTTGTCTCATACTTTATCCTGTTGATCCTGTTAGTAGTTAATCGGGGTTTATGCATATTTAATTAGTAGATTAGAGGTGTGTGAGTCCTCATTTCCTAACCCCGAGATTGAGGTTGTCACAATTCCTCAATCTGAGATCAATAGGAAAATCCTCAGAGCAATGCCAAAGACGTTTGCTCCAAAGGTTACCATTCTGCAGGATTCAACACTGCTTTTGACTATGGATACTCTAACACTATTCAGTGAATTGGAAGAATTCGAAAATCAGCTACGTAGATATGATGAAGAAGATGAAGCTCCTCGTAAGAAAACTCTTGCACTTAATGCAGATGCAGATGAGTCTCCTGATGATTCTGATGAAGAGATTGCTCTTCTAACAAAGAAGTTTCATAAATTTCTTGCCAAACGGAATGTTTCCAAACGACCTATGAAGTCACAGTTTCCGAAGAAGGACTTCAAATCTAATCCGAGCAAGGAGGTCAAAGTGAATCAAAGTAAGGATACTTGTTTTGAGTGTGGAAAGAAAGGGCACTTCAAAAAGGACTGCTACAAGCTGAAGAACAAAAAGAAGGCATTAATTACCTGGAGTGATGATGAATCTGATGTGGAGATCGATTCAGACGATGAAGTTGCTCAACTTTGCTTTACTGGACTAGAGGACAACTCCAGTGATAATGATGAGGTACAGAATATTAAGTATAATTCAAATATATCTTCGTCTATTTTAAATTTGCAAGTCCAGGTTAAGAAGTTGAAAGAAAAGAATGCTTATTTAAAGCAAGCTTTAAGTGAAGTTCTTAGTGAAATGGATGACCCCATGAAGGAAGAAGCCCTAGTTGCTGAGAACAGATCATTGCTTGAAAGGGTTTCAAAACTTACTGAAGAAAATCAATATCTCAAAAATGAGATTGAGATGAAGGATGTATGCCTTGAAGCCTTGAAGAAAGAGTCAATATCTGTTGATCCAGAAACCATTAAAGAAGAAAGTGCTCCTGATCCCCTGGTTCCTGAATTAAAGCAGAAAGTCGAACAGTTTGAAAAGGATTTAGCTAAATGTTTTCATGGAGAAGGAACTTTGAATGCTCTTCTTGGTGAATAAAAATCTTCTCTTGATAAAGGAGGTTTAGGATGTGAGTCAATCAAGAAACATTCATTTCAAGGCGGTCATAAGTGAGCTCCTATGAAATATAAGATGCCTTATGAGAAATGTCGAGATTGTGGCAAAGCTGGCCACCCTACAGCTGAATCTAGATTATGTGGTATCAAGGACCACTTCTCTAACTTATCTTATAAATTGTCTACTAGATATAAATCTGCTAATACTTCTGTTAATATTGTTCAGATGTAGATTAAGAAATCAGATAGACATTTATATAAGATTTGTGATACTAACCAACCAGGACCCAAGTTTAAGTGGGTACCTAAGGGATAAAGCAATTCTTGCAGGTTTGTTTGAAGGTCCATATTTCATGAAATAAATGGATCATCGACAGTGGTTGTTTACGTCACATGACAGGTGATAAATCCAAGTTTCTATCTCTAGTTGCCAAGGAAGGTGGCTTAGTTACTCATGGAGATTCAAACACCGTCAGAATTATTGGAAAAGGTACCATTGGTAATGACAGGTTTGCTATTTCTAATGTTCGTTTAGTTGATGGTTTGAAATATAATCTTATTAGTGTAAGTCAACTCACTGATGCTGGTCATAAGGTTAAGTTCGATAAGGATGTATGTTATATTGGTACTAAGACTAACGAGTTTGCTTTAGTTGCCAAAAGAAAGGGAATATTTTTGTGTTAGATTTTGATGAACAGCAGGAGGAAATTTGTCTTGCTACTGTTCAAGATCAGCAGTATCTTTGGCATCGACGTCTAGGCCATGTTCACATGGATCTTCTTCGGAAGATATCTTCTCATGATCTGGTTCGAGGTCTACCAAAGCTGAAGTACAAGAAAATAGAACCTTGTTCAGCTTGCCAACTTGGAAAACAGGTGAAAACTTCCTTTACTGCTAAGAATAAAGTATCAACTTATGTTCCTTTACAGCTTCTTCATTTAGATCTTTTCGGTCCAGAAAGGTACGTAAGCTTGGGAGGTAAGAATTATGCCTTTGTTATAGTTGATGATTATTCTCGTTTTACTTGGGTATTATTTTTACGAACTAAGGATGAAGCTTTTGTTGAGTTTAAGGATCTTATTACTAACCTTGAGACTAAGTATTCATTTAAGCTCAAGACTATTCGTAGTGATCATGGAGGTGAATTCAAGAAGGATTTCATAACCTTCTGCAAATCGAGAGGAATCACTCATGAATTCTCAGATCCTCGAACTCCTCAGCAGAACGGAGTAGTAGAACGCAAGAACAGAACTCTACAGGAAACTGCCAGAACTCTACTGCATGAGAGTAAGCTTCCAAGAAAATTTTGGGCTGAAGCGGTACACACTTCCTGTTATGTTTTAAATAGAGTACTTATTCGTCCTATTTTGCTTAAAACTCCGTATGAATTGCTTAAGAAAAGGACTCCTAATATTAGTTATTTTCGAGTATTTGGTTCCAAGTGTTTTATTTTAGATACTCAAAATAATTGAGGCAAGTTCGATGCGAAATCTACGGAAGGAATCTTCTTGGGATATTCTACAACAACCAAAGCTTATCGTGTTTATAATTCTGTCAAGAACAAAGTAGAAGAATCCATCAATATTACGTTCAATGAATCCTCAAGAAATATATCTCAAATTGATGAAGACACTGTGTATCTATCGTCTCATTCCCAAATGAGACAGTCTCATTCTGAAAAGAGTCAGTCTCATTCTGATAAATTAAACAGTCAAGACTCTCCAGGTCCATCTTAGTCTTCTGATAATTCTTCAGGATCTACTCAAGCTTCAGATGAATCTTCTGGCTCTCCAAAGACTCCCGATAGTGTTTCAAATGTGAATTCTGTTACTCCTTTGGATAAATCTTCACAAGCGGAAATGAGGCAGTCTCTTTTGAATGAGACAACTCTTATTCATTTCCAGGCAGACAATTCTAATGAGGAAGAGATGAGTAATATTCAACTTCCTAAATCTTCTAGGACTGTGAAGAATCATCCACCAGATAATCTTCTTACTGATTTAGATCAAGGAATTTCTACGCGAAGCAGGCTTCATAACTTATGTGCATTATGTGCTTTTGTTGCTGAATTTGAACCGAAAAATGCTCAAGAAGTTGTTGCAAATGAATGTTGGTCGGTTGCCATGCAAGAAGAATTGAACCAGTTTGAACGTTGTCAAGTCTGGGAACTTGTCTCTCCTCCTTCTAATGCAAAAGTCATTGGTACTCGTTGGGTTTTCAAGAACAAGAAGGATGAAGTTGGAAATATCATTCGAAATAAAGCTCGGTTGGTTGCTCAGGGATACAACCAGCAGGAAGGAATCGATTACGATGAGACATATGCTCCAGTAGCTCGTTTAGAAGCTATTCGAATCTTAATGGCCTTTGCAGCTCACAAGAAGTTCAAGCTCTATCAGATGGACGTCAAAAGTGCATTTCTAAATGGCTATCTCAAGGAAGAAGTCTACGTGAAGCAGCCTCCAGGTTTCATTCACGAGAAGTACCCTAACTATGTTTACAAGCTCAAGAAATCTGTCTATGGATTGAGACAGTCCCCTCGCTGTTGGTATGAACGTCTCAGTCAATTTCTTGTGAACAATGGTTTCATTCATGGTACACTCGATCCAACTCTCTTTATTTTTCATAAACGTGATAACTTTCTTTTAGTACAAGTTTATGTTGATGATATAGTATTTGGATCTTCTAACGAATCTTTGTGTAAGTGGTTTTCTGATTGCATGCATAAGGAATTTGATATGAGTTAGATGGGTGAATTGCAGTACTTTCTAGGTTTGCAAATTAATCAGTCTAATGCAGGAATATTTATTCACCAAGGCAAGTACATAAAGGATCTACTCAAAAGATTTGCACTTGATCATGTCACACCTAAATCAACTCCGATGAGTACTTCAGTTAAACTTACAAAGGATGAACAAGGTACACCTGTATATGTCACTAAATATCGAGGTATGATCGGCTCGTTATTATATTTAACTGCTTCTCGTCCTGATATTATGTATAGTGTTTGTCTTTGTGCTCATTTTCAATCTCAACCGAAAGAATCTCATCTGAATGCAGTTAAACGGATTTTTAATTATCTTAAGGGAACTAGAGATCTTGGAATATTTTATCCTAGTTCTACTTCTTTTAACTTAATTGGTTTTTCAGATGTTGACTATGCAGGGTCACAGGTTGATTAAAAAAGCACAAGTGGTGCTTGTGAATTTTTAGGAGATTGTTTAGTTGCATGGCATAGTAAAAAGCAAACTTCAGTAGCTCTTTCTACCGCTGAAGGAGAATACATTACAGCTGGAAGTTGCTGTGCTCAAATTTTGTGGATGCAACAAACATTGCAGGATTTTGGTATTTCTTACTCAAATATTCCTATATATTGTGATAATACCTCTGCAATTAATATCTCTAAAAATCCTGTCATGCATTCTCGTACTAAGCATATTGATGTTCATCACCATTTTCTACGGGATAATGTTTCTAAAGGTAATATTGAGCTTATTTATATTTCTACTGAGAGACAGCGTGCAGATATCTTCACTAAGCCTTTAGCTGAAGATAGATTTTGTTTGATGCGTCGAGAACTTGGTATGTGTTCTTTGTCTGATTAATTCTTTTGTCCCTTTTATGATGAAGGGGGAGAAATTGTTATGATGTTATGTGTTTTAAGACGATGATGTTTCTTTTGGTTTTTGATTTGGTTTTTGGGTGTTTCATTTTTGGGTGTTACGTTTTTTGGCTGGTGTGTTGGTGTTTGAACTTAATTTTTTGATGGATGTTTTTGGATGATTTTATTTGTTTAACTGATATTCTGGATTCGTTTATGTGATTAGATATCAATTGCAACTGGACATCCTGGTTTATGGATGGGTTGTCTTCTGTTTTAAGTGTTTAATGTTTGAGACTGTCTCTTTTATGCATATTGATCTCGTGTCTCATTCAGTCTTTAGTTATCTCATTCTCATATTGATTGCATGTATCATAAACTGCAATATATTCTGTTGTATCTAACTTTGTTTTACAGGCTTTTAGTGTTTTTGATAGGGGGAGCATTTATGCTTTCTTTGTCATCATCATAAAAGGGGGAGAATGTTAGAAGTTCAGATTTATGATGATTTCCAGAATTCAACGCAACAGAATAATAGAGTTCAGATATTGCAGAATGCAGCTGATTCAGATTTTCCAGGAGACTATTTCTCAGGATTAGGTTTGTTAAGGTTTTGTGTAAATCTTGTTTATCTGGATAAACCTTATCTCAAACAAACCCACCACCTTATCTTATAAATCAAGTTTAAATCTCTCAAGCCTTATCTTTACTTGATTTATCTTTTTCAAACGTACTAACAGATCAGTTTAAAAGTTTCATTCAAATATTTTCAAACAAACTTATCTTCCACCTTATCTTGTGTTTGAAAATAAATCTGTTAGAACTTTGCTTATAAATACAACTCTTCATTTCAGATTTGTAGCCAACACTTTCACGAGAATCTTTCATCATCTGAAATCATTTTCTTGTTTCATACCCGAGATATTCATATCCAGAAAAACAAGAAACCTAGTTTGAGTTGTAATCAATTTGTTTATTCTTGTACTTGTGTATTCATATCAACTTTGTGCCGGGTTGTGGCAAGCTTGATTTCAAAGTATAGCAAGGTAGCTAGAAGGCTAAGGAATAGCAGTGGGCTAGGTAGCAAGGTAGCTTGGGAAAGGGGTTCTTTCAGGTGCTATATTTGTAATCAAGGAAAAGATTGTAAGTTCTTTTATTAAAGTTGATATAATACATTCTCTATGCTAGTTGGCATGGGGACTTGGATGTAGGCCATAGACTAGGTGTAGGGGCCGAACCAAGTGAAAACTTCTGGTGTTTTTACTTTTCAGTTTTCAGCATTCTGCATTTTATTTCTGTTGTTTATTTTCTGCAGTGTAATTGAGACTGTCTCATACCCTGTCTCATTTGTAAAGGGACTGTCCCATTTGCATAAGAGACTGTCCCATTTGCCTTGACAGTTAGAATATTATTTTATCTATCGAGCCATCGAATTTCACAAGAGGCATTATGACACACATGGAGCTTTATGTGCTCCTATGTCCGCTGATATGCAAATTGCACCTCTGCATGTATCAATGTCCTTATTATAAGGCCTGCAGCAGTGCTAAACTTTTTTTACTCTATTTCCGTCGAAATGTACAGTTACATGGGGTAATGAGCACTTGCTGCAATTTTAATAGTTATTTCATGATACATGTTAAACCCGTAGCAGTTTTTGTACCTAATTTTGCAAAGTAATTTGCTAGGGTGGAATCCATATCTATCTATACTATGTACCTATATTATGTATACTAGTTTAATCGCACGGTTCTCGTTAATATTTAAGAATTTTATTTATCCTTTTATATTATAATTTAAAAATATTTATATAGATATATAATAATACTCCCTCGGTACCTTCCAATTGTTTACATTTCTGAATATATGTCCGACATGCATTTTAAGGTGCATAAAAAGTATAGTTATGTAACTTATTTTTATAAATTTGTTTTCCAAATAAAAGTTTAATGTTTTAATTTTATTCAAAAAAAATTGTAAAAAAAAAAAATTACATAACTATACTTTATATGCACCTTAAAATGCGGGTCAGGCACTCTCTCAAAAATGTAAACAATCGAAAGTGACGGAGGGAGTAATAAATTTATAAAAAAAATACGATAACATGTGGTCGTAGCTTAGTAGAATAAGTATACTATATCTAGTAGTTTAACGATCTAGTAATTTAGTGGATATATAATATAAATTTTTTTAATGATATGATAAGGTGTGGTTGTAGTTTAGTAGGAAAAGTAGACTATGTGTGTAGTAGTTTAATAATTCAGTACTTTAGCGGATATATAACACTATTTATATATTTTCTTAATAACCAAAATTAGGGAATAACCGTTCAACCAAATTATACTTCATTCTGGTTATTATAGCATAGATAGCAGAGATTATATTATATTATATAATATAATAACCGAAATGGAGTATAATTTATAATTTGGTTAACTCCTTTTATCTCGATTGTGAGATCTTCTTCGTCAAATAATCAGAGTCGTTAGATCCAAATACTAAATAAATACACTACACAAGTTCTCAGGTTCGAAATCTCGTCAACAAGAAACATTTATATTATTATTTATGAAGATACATATAAGTTCCCGGGTTCGAATCCCGTCAACAACAAATATTTATATTATTTATAAAGATACATATAAGTTTTCAGTTTCGGATCTCACTCACCAACAACAAACATTTACATTATTATTTATAAATAAAATCTCATCAATCATATACTACTGATAATATTTGTACCGAACTTGAAATTCTACCCAATGAAATTATAATTATATAATCATTATTTAATGTTTAATTATTTATATAAAATTTTAATAAAATTATACAAAATAGAAAAGAAAATATATAAATATTAATTAAGACTTGTGCATTGCACGGGCCGTAAACCTTTTTGGCTTGATTTAGAAATAGTAAAATTGATATATATCAAAGGGGGGCCAGAAAGGCTTTTCGGGAATCGGTCTGATTCTATCTCTGTTTATTATTAATATGTGAAACTTTCGTACCAAAGTAACAAATTTTGATACCCATCTAATAATAGAAATTGACTTATATTCTCTCTAAACTTTGTTTTCTAATAACTAGTGTTCATGCAAGCGTCTATTTATATTTAATTTAAAAGATATTTTTTATCAATAATTAAGTAATATTAAATAAACTATATTGAAAAAGCCAATTATAAGATAATTTTCAAATAATATTAATTAATATTAAATTATCTATAATATACAATTCGTTTCACACAAACAAAACTAATATGTTAGATTTTTATAACAAATAAAGCAATACAAGACTAGAATTATACTGGAAAATTTCATATTTGATTCCTTTTTTTTAACTACATAATTATTCTTTGCAAATACCTATTTAATATTTCATATTAATATATTAATTTCGATTTGTGTTTCGCACTACAAATACTAATTTGATATTTTTAATCTGATATGCACGGATTATCAATTATTTATACTAATAAGTAAAATCATGTTCTATTATAATACAAAAGTGTCAAATCTTGGTAATCACTAAAAAATCATAAAACTATTTTTATATTTATTTAATTAAATCCCAACTAACAGAATTTACTTCTACTCTCCATGTGGACTTTATTTTCACTTTAATTTCTATTTGTTAGTGTTCATCTAAGCGTCGATTTACTTATAAATAATCCTATTAGTAAAAGATAATATGTTAGATTTATATAACAAGTAAAATAGTTAGGTGTATAACTAGAACTAGAACTAGAACTAGATTTATAAGTCATATTAGTAAAGAAAAGAACTATACGATGGAATTTCATAATTACACTTGCTTCGATTTCTTTTAACTACATAATTTAACAAAATTTATTTATTATATTTCAATTCCGTGTTTCACACGGATTATAAGATTTAATTTTATGTATATAATAAATTGATTTTATTTTTAATCTCGGTCCCGGGTCTCGTGTTTCGCACGGGTTGCCAACTAGTAACTTTTATATATTTACCTAAATCATAGATATTTGATAAACTAAGAATCAAAGAAGAAAGAATAAGATTAAATGAAAAATTATATTTTTACTAACTAGAAGTATAACTACATTTATAAGTCATATTAGTAAAAAAAATATTGTGGAATTTCATAATACACTTGCTTCAATTTCTTTTAACTGCCTAATTTAATAAAATTTATTTATTATATTTCAATGCGTGTTTCGCACAGATTATAAAATTTAATTTTATGTATATAATAACTTGATATTATTTTTAATCTCGGGGGCACGGGTCCCGTGTTGCCAACCAGTAACTTTTATATATTTATTTAGATCATATATGTTTGATGAACTAAGAATCAAAGAAAGAAAGAAGAAGAGTAAATGAAAAGTTATGTTTCTACTGAATATCTCAAAAAAGACTATATTGTGAATCCCATCTGACAAAATGAAACTAAGTGGGGCTTTATATATAGCCCAATATCTACTCAGTTGCAAAGATCAAACTACATGTTAGTTGTACTATATCATGTAAATATTATAAGATCCCTAAACTATAGCTAGCAATTAGAATAGCAGTTGTACATAATCTAATATCCCTGATTTATAGCTTACAAATTAGTGTTAGAGGGATTTTCTCTCATATCTTAACTACTGCTGCAATCTCTCCATGAATGTATCATTCTTATGCTATATAAGCAGCTCAGTTGTAATAGTTCAATAATCAATAACAATTTCATTTTTATTATTTCACATGGTATTAGATTAAACCTGTGTCATCTCTCTTAAATCATCTTAGCAGAAAAACGATGGCGTCTCCTCCCACATCTCCCCATCATTCTGAAAATGCTAATGGTGATCCTAAAATCACTGCAACTCCAGAAAAATCTCCAGAAACTGCATTTTCAACATTTAAGCAGATTGATCCATATCTTATCCATCCTAGTGACAGCCCTACTGCTGTGTTTTACTCTCCCCTTCTCAATGGTGACAACTATCCAAGTTGGGCTCGCGGTATCACCAAGGTGTTGAATACGAAGGGCAGGCTTTCCTTTGTTGATGGCTCTCTTCCTCCACCAAAAGACCCGACAAAAAAGGCTTGTTGGAAACGATGTGATGATCTCGTGGTCAGCTGGATTACGAACTCGTGCGAACCAGATATTCGATCATCATGCTTGTATGCTGACTCTGCCTTCAATATATGGAAGGACTTACTTGTCGGGTTCTCTCAAGCAAATGCTCCTAAATTATTTCAATTGATAACTGCAATTTCTAACTTGAAACAGGATGAAAAGTTAGTCACTGTTTATTACACTCAATTGAAGACATTGTGGGATGAATTGGACTCTCTTAACCCACCTGAGACATGTATTTGCGGGGCTAGCAAGTTTTTACTCAAACAACATGCACGAGATCGGGCAATGGAGTTCTTACAAGGTCTACATGATAAGTTTGCTCCAATCCGGAGCCAAATCCTTCTCCTTGAACTGATTCCTACTGCAGAAAGAATGTTTAACCTCGTCAAATAAGAGGAAATGCAGCAGATCATCAACAACAGTATTGCTCCTCTCGTAGAATTTGCTGCTCTATAGGTTTATGGTAATTCTCAGTGTTTCCGTTCTTCAACAAAAAGGCAGAGGCCATTTTGCGACCATTGTCATCGTCATGGTCACACAAAGGAGCACTATTATCATCTCCATGGATTTCCTGATCGTTCTTCCTCTCATCAGGCTCACAACGGAAAGCCACATGTACTGTCCAACCTGTTCCAGCACCACCAACTCATCATGTCCAGCCTGTTACTGTTGCACCTTCTCCAACTTTCATTACGGAACAATATAATCGCATTCTCGCCTTACTGAATACTCCAGACAATGAGGATGATGCTTCGACCAGAGTTAATTTGGCAGGTATAACTCCCGACCAATCTTATTCTCCTTTTAAAATTCCCTGGTATATTGACTCGGGTGCCATACATCATATATGTTGTGATCTATCTATGTTCAAAAATTATACACTCATGACTCCTCATTTACAATTTCAACTACTGGATGGTAATTATGCTACCGTTTCTCATATCGGCGATGTTCAATTCTCGCCCGATTTCATTTTACTAGATGTTTATCATATCCCAACTTCTACTTTAAACTTGATATATGTCACACAACTAATTAAGCATTTGCATTGTGTTGTTCATTTCTCATCCACTTCATGCTATTTTTAGGACCCTTCTTCGAATAAAATTCTTGGTCGAGTCTATTGCACTGTTGGCTTGTATCAACTGCAGCCAATTTCTCGAATTAATATAGTTAATAAATTGTCAGTGAACCTATGGCATTATAGACTTGGACACCCAAGTTCTGCACGCTTCAAGTTATTATGTAATTCTTTTAACTTTATACAATTTTCTTCAGAATTTCATTGTAATGTTTGCCCCATGGCAAAACAAACACGATTATCGTATAATAAATCTTCAATTTCATCTACTGCTTCATTTCAATTAATTTATGTTGATATATGGGGTCCATTTTTTCTCCCAAGCATAACAGGAGCTCTTTATTTTTTAACTATAATTGATGATTTTTCTCGTTGCACTTAGTTATACCTTATGCAATCAAAGTGCGAGACATTCACATTTATTAAATATTTTCATGCATCTATTATTACTCAATTCTCTATAAATATTGGCACCATTTCAACTGGATCAACTTGTATTCATCTTCCAGCCTTACAAAAGATCAGAACAGACAATGGGTCTAAATTTCTTTCTAGAGATTTTCAATCTTGGCTCTTTGCCAATGGCATACATCACCAGCGCAGCTGTGTTTCCAATCCTCAACAAAATGGGGTGGTTGAGAGAAAGCATTGTCACCTGCTCAATGTAGCTCGTGCTCTACGTTTTTAAAGCAATATTCCTCTTAAATATTGGGGAGAATGCCTATTAACGGCAGCATATCTCATAAATAAAATCCTAACACCCACTCTTCATATTAAATTCCCTCATAAAATTTTTATGGGTACACCACCTGATTATACTAAACTTCGTGTCTTCGGGTGCCTATGTTATGCTCGAAATACACATGTTTTACATAAATTTGATGCAAGAGCACAATCAGGTATCTTCATTGGTTACCCATTTAATCATAAGGGATATAAAATTCTTAATATTAAGACTAAAAAATATTTATCTCTCGCGATGTTATCTTTCATGAAGATCTTTTTCCATTTAAAGATGCATTGCCAGTTCAAACTGATTTTCTTCTCATACATGAATCTTCTGAATCTTTATGTGATTTTTCCGAAGATACTCCAATACAAAGTTCAAATCGTCCCACTTCCTCGTATCCAGTGAGTCCATAAATTTCTAGTTCCAACCTTCCATTATACAAATTTCATTATGGAAGTGATTTTTCAAATATAGGAAACTCGTCTGGCCCTCCTTCTCCGGCTATAGAATCTTCATCTTCGTCTCCATCACCTTCCCCCTCTTCCTCAAGTAGTTTATCACCTGAGGTTTCTCCTCCACTAGCTCGGCCTGTACGTACTCATCGTGCTCCAAGGAAGATGGATGATTATCAATGTAAACTTAATCTCTGCACCTCGTCATCTTCACATCCTCTCACTACTTCTATTCTTTTCCATCAAGTTCCTCCATCTCAACAAAAAATCTTAGCTTCCATCATTAATGTTGATGAACCATGCACATTTACTGAAGCTATGAAGTCACCTGACTGGAGAGAAGCTATGGCAACTGAAATAAAAGCCTTGGAATCCAATAATACATGGACTGTCACCACTCTTCCGCCAGGAAAGAAAGCAGTAGGTTGTAGGTGGGTTTATAAAACCAAATATAAAGCTGATGGTTCCATTGAAAGATTCAAAGCCCGACTCGTAGCCAAAGGCTATACCCAACAGGAAGGAATTGACTATCATGACACATATGCTCCTGTTGCGAAACTTGTCACAGTTCGTGCTCTTTTATCTGTAGTCGCTGTCAAGCAATGGCCCTTACATCAACTTGATGTAAATAATGCATTTTTATGAGGCGGTCTATTAGAGGAAGCTTATATGTGTATGCTGCCTGGCTTTTAAAGGAAAGGAGACCCGCGTGTTTGTCGCCTTAATAAATCAATTTATGGTTTAAGACAATCATTTCGCAGATGGTTTGCGAAATTCTCATCAGCACTAAAAGATGTAGGTTTCTCCCAATCTCGTGCTGATAATTCTTTATTTACATCGGTCACTTCTAACGGGTCTATCTATGTGCTCGTGGACGTCGATGACATAATTATCACCGGTGATAATCCTACTGTGATATCTTCTTTAATCCTTAGGCTTGAGTCACGCTTTCCCATCAAGAACCTAGGCCCTCTTCATTATTTTTTGGGCATTGAAGTATCAAGATCATCAACAGGCATTTTCCTTTGTCAACGTAAATATATTTTGGATATTTTAAAAGATTCCGACCTAACCAACACAAGGCCATCTCCTTTACCCATGGAACAACATCTCAAACTACTCCCTTCTGATGGTACCCCATTGTCAGACCCTTGTCAATATCATCGTCTAATTGGTCGACTATTATATCTTACAGTTACTCGCCAGACATTTCATTTTTAGTAAATTATCTTAGTCAATTCATGCAACATCCACGAACTTCTCATCTAGATGCTTCTTTTCGTGTCCTACGTTATCTCCGAGGCACAATCAATCATGGAATTTTTCTATCTTCTTCAAGCTCCCTGCGCTTGCAAGGTTATACTGATTCAGACTGGGCTGGTTGTCCCATAACTCGTCGATCAACAACTGGATACTTCACCATGCTAGGTGCAAGTCCTATTTCTTGGAAATCAAAAAAAATAATCAACCGTCTCTCGTTCCTCAACGGAGGTAGAGTATAGAGCTCTTGCAAACCTCACTGCTGAGTTGTAGTGGTTGCATTATTTATTTCATGATCTACGTATTCCTTTCAACAATCCCATTCCAGTTTATTGTGATAATCAAGCGGCCATCCATATCACCGAGAACCCCATCTTTCATGACGCACTAAACATATTGAATTAGATTGTTATTTTGTCCGAGAGAAAATTCTCTCTGGACTTATTTCTCCTTCTCATATTTTAACTAGAAGCCAGCTTGCAGACATATTTACAAAACCCTGGGGTGCAGACCAATTTCAACGACTTGTAAGCAAGTTGGGAGTGTGTCCAGGATGTCCTCCCTCTCCAACTTGAGGGGGGGGTGTTAGATGTACTATATCATGTAAACATTATAGGATCCCTAAACTATAGCTAGCAATTAGTATAACAATTGTACATAATTTAATATCCCTGATTTATAGCTTATGTTAGGTCACACACACACTGTAGAGGGGGTGAATACAGTGTATAGTACACTCAAATCGAACTTTAAGATCTTAAGTAACAGAAAACAAACTTTATTGAAACAATAAACTCTGTTACAGTATGGAACTGTTACCTCTCAGTGATGAACAAATATCACGAGAGCTGCTAGGGTTATAAAGAATAATAACTTCGATAATGATAACACTTATAGTGTAAACCCTATGCCTGTGTTTATATACTACACAGTTACAAGATAATCACTAATTGATATGGAATATAATTATGCTTCCTAAAATATATCAATCAGATATCTTTTCTTCCAAGTATTCCATTCTTCACGGAATTCCTTCTTCATGCATATCTCTTCTTATGTTTATCTCGATCTTCTTTCCTTTAATCAGCTACTGTCCTTATCTGATTGTCCTTCAGCACTTAAGTTCTGATATCTATCTTCTGATGATTATCTCCTGATAATATAAGTACTGATATCCTTAAGTCCTGACTTCCAGTATAAGTACTGATCAACAGTTAAGTACTGATTTATCCTATTCACGTAAGATCTGAAAGCTAAACATAAAACATATTAGCCATGACATTATCAAATATATCTAACAATCTCCCCCAACTTGTAAATTAACAAAATATACAAGTTTAACAGATATTTGATGATGTCAAAAACATTAAGTATAAATGCATGAGAAATACACTAGATAACTACAACTTACAGTCCTTAAAGTTTTTACCAATTTCAACTTCTGATAACAACTTCAATCTGTATAAATATCATAATTTAAGCAGTTGTAGATCTTCGACTTGGCTTCTTCATTTTCTGATCTCTCTGATGTCAGGAGTTGTTCTGAGATAGTTCTTCAACAAACATTTCTCAGCATATCTTAGTTCATCAATCATTCTCCTTTTAACACCTTTAAACTCTGCAGTATCTTCACCAGTTTGAAAGATTGCAGCTCTGAGATCATTAATCTTTACTTTTCTTAACTCCTGATCTAGTCTTATGACATAAGCTTTGTCAGATTCAAGATTGAATTCAAGTCCCTTAATACCAAGATACATTCTGATCTGTGCAGTATTAGGCTTCATATCGACAATATCACCATTGTGATCTCTGTACTTTGGAACATATATGCTGTCAGACTTAACAGAATAAAGCCTTTTCTGTCTCTGAATCTGTTCTTTTAAGTAGTTTGCAGCAGTCTCTGTTATTTTGTCATCCACTTGAAGTAAGAAAAGTACATGCTCCAATTCTTCAAAATACTTCAAAGGAATGGCATTTTGTCTTATATGATAAACCCTACCATCTGTCATGAAATACAACATGATGTATTCTTTCAAGTAGGTATGGTAAACCATCTGTACAGATTCCATTTGATTCAATCTCTCAGGAGTTGCTCCAATACCTGGTTCACTCAAGGAAGTCGGATCATTGGTAGTGTTGTGTACTCTTCTTTCATCAGCACTTCCCAATCCAGTTTTATCTCTAGATTCCTTTCCAGTAACTACTCTTGCTTCAAAACCACTTGCAGTAGTCTTCAAAGATTGAGTCTGTTTTGCTTTAGTGAATCCTGGTAGGAGTGTTTTAGTTCTATTTTCTGATATCAAGTTAACTTGAGCACTGTCAGAGGTTACTTGCTTCTTCTGAATATCAGAACTTACAATTTCTTGACTCTGAACAACTTGAGCCATGTCAAAGGTTGTTTTAAGAACTTTTCTTGTAGTCAGAGCAAGATCATCTTTTCCATCAGTAATTTCTTCTTCCTCAGGAGGTACATAAGGCTTGATAGGTTCACCAACCTTTTCTTTACCCTTGGATCTTGGATCTATCTGTGGTTGTGATCTAGCCAAAGTTGCTTCAGTATGTATCCTTTCTTTGATCACAATGCCTTTAGGTTTTGGAAGTAACTTTTTACCAGAAGCTTCAGATTTAGATGTGACTTTCTCTGATTTAAGTCTGGCTTCTTCTTCCTTTAAACTTTCCAAGTCCATCCCTGGATTTTCTTGAAGAAATAACTGTCTTGACATTTCCTCATCAAGATCTAGAAGTTCATCAGAACTTATCCTTTTACCAGCAGCAGAACTTATTCTTTTCCCAGTATCAGAACTTGTTCTGTGACTAGCTTGTCTTGATGTAAACCTTCTACCTTGACTATGACCACTACCCATTCCAGAGGTTCCTTGGTCATCTTTTCCATCATCCTTTCCTTGCAGTGTCTTGTTGGTTTTGCATTTGGACTTAATTACCTTCTCCCCCTTTTTGACATCAGCAGGTAATAAAAGAGAGATAAGTAGTTCCACTGAGGTCTGGATTTCAGTAAGTTGCGATTGCTGAGAAGCTTGATTTGTCAGAATTTGATCAATCTGAGCTTGTTGCTTCTCTTGAGTTTTCTCAATATAAGCAACCCTGTCAATGGTAGGTTGGAAGAACTTTTTCTTATCAATTTTCCAAACTTGTTCCTGTTTGATAAAGTTCTCCTGAATCTTGTGTAGCTCTGCATGAGTATTGGAATGAAGACCTTGTAGATGTTTAGTACTCAATGCAGTGATTCTAAGCTGGGTTTTAAAATCATCAGAATTTAACATTTCATCAGCTTTAGTCAAGTGCTCAGCAAGATGTAAAGCATTTGGAACACATGAAACTGAGTTCCATTCCTTAGTCCACTCCTGACCTGCAGGAGTTTCACTCCAAGGTACTGGTGCATCCCTGATAACAAACTCCTTTACCAGTTCAGACTTAGGAAGAGTCGGTGGAGGAGTATGTCCTGAAGGACCTGCTTCATCAGCATCTACAGTTGTAGCAGCTTCACCAGTATCTCCAACATTTGCAGCATCAGAACTTAAAGAATCAGTATCTTCTGATAAGACAACAGTGTGAGTAGCAATGGAGGCTTCAGCATCCTCTAATTGCTGATCTGATACTAAGTTCTGATCAACAGCCATATCCTGATGCTCACCTAAAATCTGATCATCAGCATCTTGATGCAGAGAAGGTGTTGTTGATAACTCTGGAGTTTGAACAGCATCAATAACAGGTGTTGTAGAAGTATTATTTGCTGTTGGAGCTTCTAAGAAAAGTATTTCAGGCACAACCAGGTTCTGAATATCAATTTCAGCACTTGTACCTGGATCAACAAGAGACACAGATGGTGAGTTAGCCTTATCAGATACAGCTTCCTGAGATGGAGTTGATGGAGAAAAGTGACTGGAGCAAATTCCTTGTCTTGTGAGAACAGAGATTCCTGATCCCCTTCCTTAGCTGCTTCTTCCTCATCATCTGAAACTGGCCTTTGTGCCCTCTGTTTCTTGTACTTCCTTGTTGATTTGGATTCCTTGGGAGTTTCAGGAACTATCATGCGTCTAAGCCTTTTGAGAAGCCTAGAACCCCCAATTGCAGAATCCTTATGAGAAGTTGCGTTCTCAGCTTCAACCACAACAGGTTCTGAAGAAGGAATCTGTTCCCTCAGAATCTGATTCTCTCTCAAAGTAAATCTCCTCCTCTTTTGAGGTGTTTGAGGAACAGTCATTTGTTCTCTTTGGCTTAGAGGATGTAGGGCTTCACAGTAGGTGCTGAAGAAGAAGAAGGTTGTAAGCAGTCTTGTGAAGTGGAGAGATAGGATTGAAGATAAGTTTTCTTAGGGTAGGTTGAGTCGAATGAAGAGTAGGTACTGAGGTTGATGGATTTTGGTTATGGTGAGTTGGTTTTTGAACATTTGAGGTTAAACAGATTTGTAAGTAGCAGGATACAGCATTACCAGAATCTGGTTTCCACAGGACTGAGGGAATCTGGTAATTCGCTTCACCATGATTTCTTTGTTGTCAGCATTTATCAGGTCGTTAATTACCTTTTTGCAACCTTAAACCGGTTGGGGTTTGCGTGCTGACTAACTAGGGTTTCAAGCAGTATAATACGTATAAATACGTTTGACCTGACTTCTAGCAAAATAAACAACATCTCGATCCTCTGTCATCCTATCCCCAATAAAACCAATTATTCCAGTTGCAAAATCAAAATGAGTTTGATGGATAATAGCATACCCTATGTGCTGACTCAGAATTGGGATAGCATCAAAATTTGAACATTTGTTCCCAAAAGCTTTGGTGATGCAATCAAAGAAGAAACTCCATTCTCTTCTGATATTAGCCCGTTTCAACTGTCCAAGTTTCGTCAGACTCTTTTCATATCCCAATTCAGCCATTAACTCCCGAAGGGCTGAGTCCTCTGGAACTGAGAAAGTACAATCCTCGGGAAGATGTAAAGCCCTGCGTACTGTACCAGGAGTGACTACAAAAGATGAATCACCCACTTGGAAGATAATACTGGGAGTTCCACGGTTACCACCATCATCAAAAA